>NC_036646.1:2378787-2660486 GCF_002806865.2 Cucurbita pepo subsp. pepo
ATTTTTAAGTTAAAAATAATAATATTTATTATTATTTTGATATATCTCTTATATATTTATTAAAAAAATATATAAAAGTTATATATTTATTAAATAATTATTTAATTATGCTTCTTGATGTGCTAGAGAAGAATTAAATTGTGTTTCTTTTTTTTTTTGTATCAAAATAAAAATAAATAGAAATGATTATTATTAATAAGTTATTTATTTATTTAAGATAAGGAGTAAATATTGGCTAAATATAAATAGTAATAATGTGTAAGGAGTTATTATTATTTTTTTTTCTCTTAAAAAAAATGTATATTGATTATACATATTTTTCAATAATATCTCTCTGACAATTTATTTGGAAATTATTTAGAAAAATAATATTTTACTTTTTTGGAATAACTTATTTAAGAGTTTTTTTTTTCAGATTTTTATTTATTTGAAATTACTATATATTTTAATTCATAATAAAATAAAATACTATATTTATATGGAAATAATTTTAAAATAAAATTATTTGACAAAAAAAAAGTCATAAATCATTAAAAAAAAATTTATAAATAGTTTTATAGTTAAAAACAATCGAACTGGATACGTTACAATTAGGATCAACTGTTCATATGATTGAACGAGTTAGATATCACTTTTTTAATTTTGATTCGAGGGAACAAAATTGAGGCGTTACCCAATGTAAAAGAATTACGTGGCAAGATTAGATCGAATAAGACCGTACGGAATAAATACTCAACCGCTTTTGAACTCTCAAAACGGTCGTATTCCATATTTGTCCAATTACTTTTTTACCCACAAACTGTACGCAGTGATTGAATTTAGTAAAAGTAATATTTCCGACATACCAAAACTAGCTATCGTCATCTCCATAGATAAGCTATTTATAATTAACCGTTTAACCCAACTAGTATTATTTATTTATAAATTAATTACATATTATTTATAAAAAAAACAGACATGTTTATGCATGCAATTTGAGTGGTCTAGATTTTGACACGTATGAAATTTATTGAAATAAAAAAATATCAAACCAATTTGTTATTTCCACCTCTGAAATTTTGTGGCAATAAAAGAATTTAATAAATATTTTTATTATTTTTTGTTTAATTTTTTAATAATATAAAGAGTTCAATAAAAATAAAATTCTTATATTATATTGTCACATCTTATTCATTTGTTTAGTACGGAATTATTATTATTATTATTATTAATTTTAGGTGGTTAAAATTTTATTATTATTTAAACTACACAAACTATATTTAAAACATAAAACAAAAACCACGCTCTCGAAAAAAAATAATTAAAAAAAAAGGTAAAAAAGAATTAATTTTTTAAGAGACTTTTTTGGATGGTGGGCCTCACTTGACAGTATTTCTATCTCTCTTCCCTAAAATATTTCGCCGTTGCAGATTATCGAAGAAAAATCTGCTCTGAATTTTGTGGGAGAGAGAAAAAAGGAGAGCAGAGAGAGATAGAGAGAGACACCGGCCGCCGAAGCTCTGAATATGGCCGCATAGGGTCAGCGAAGGGAACACCCTGTCAGCGCTGGATTGCCTCGATTGACGCAAGTGACTGATGCTTGGAGTACTTTGTGCTCGTTCGAAGCCTTGGATTCTCGTTTCCCTTTCGAATTTCTTTCACAGCTCGGCCGCTTACCATCACCACCACCAGCAGAACCGGTTACTCGTTCAGAGTCCTATCCAATTCGATCGGCGACAGCGCCACCATTCCAGCGCATGCAAGCTCGCGGTCGGTGGTGCTGCTTCGATATGGCACGCTATATTGCCTTCTGGCGCCGGAGGCACTAGCGATCTCCGTCGTCCGGCGATTCATTGCCATGCGCGCAAAGGGGAGGGCTCTTGGAACGTCGCTTGGGATGCCCGCCCCGCCCGCTGGCTTCATCGTCCCGATTCAGCTTGGCTGCTATTTGGCGTCTGTGACTGTCTTGCGCCGCTCGATTGGGTGGATGCAAATCAAGAGTCTGTATCGATAGAACAGAAGAAGGAAGGGTGTGAATCGAGCGGCAATGAATTTAATCAGGACGATGAGAACTCACCTGATTACAGGGTGACAGGTATTGCGGAAAATTTGCCAATTCATTTCATTGAACGTATTCTATACTCAGTTAATTTCCTTTTGATTTGTGACGATTACAGAAGGAAGTTATCATTTAATGGTATAATCTTAATTCTATGTTTTTTTCAATTCATTTCTTTGATACGAGTTTGATAGAATTGATATAATCGCTCTAGGAATTCCATTCTTGCTTGGCTACTGCTATTGATTGCTCTGCTGGTTGTTGACATGAACAGGCGTGCTAGCGGATGGTAGGTGTCTGTTTAGGGCAATCGCTCATGGAGCTTGCTTGAAGAGTGGGGAAGAAGCACCTGATGATGATCGTCAAACAGAACTCGCTGATGAATTAAGGGCTAAGGTAAGATTGGAATTCATGTACAATCTTCCAATGTGGAAAAGCATGCGTGATATTCAAGATTGTTGAATGTGATTCTTGATTCTTTACAGGTTGTTGATGAGCTTTTAAAGAGGCGGAAGGAAACAGAGTGGTAAGCTCTTCTGATGTTTGTGACACGAATTGAACAATTTGGTTGGATTAAAAAATGGGCTGATTGTGATTGTGATGATTGAAAATGCATTTAGGTATATTGAAGGAGATTTTGATGCATATGTGAAGAGAATTCAGCAACCTTTCGTGTGGGGTGGAGAGCCTGAGCTGGTCATGGCATCTCATGTCCTGAAGTAAGTTTTTGTTTATGTTATCAAAATTCGACTCTTATTAGTTTGCATAAAAATTTCTCCTAAAACAAAGAGGAAGTACGAAACGAAGTGGGAAAAAATTATTTAACGTGACGGTTTTATTGTGGCTGCTACCCTCTAAATCGTTGGATGTGTGTGCGGTGAAACCATAATTTTTCGATTCTTGGTCCTATATCCAATGTTACAAAACAGCTAATCACTTTGAATAATGTCTCACAAAGTGGTAACTAAACACTTTGTTCTTCTAATAAGCTGATATGTTACTGACACTAATTTGATGCATTTTGAGTCCCTGTTTTCGTGTGGATGTGAGTAGCTCTTTCTCCCTTTTTTACTTTAAGCTTTCATGTGTCAATAGACAAAACATGTTTGTATTTTTCTGTGAGGGTAGGGGGCTTTGGGCTTTTAGCTGTGAGCTGTGGGCTTCTTGTAGATCCTTAAGAAGGTGATGTTTGGTTTATCGCAGTAATGAGTCGAGTCTAAGACGTCCAAGGTTGAGAACCTTAGGCTTGTATTTGAAGATATTTGGTTTATGGCAATAACAAGTCGAGTCTAAGACATCCAAGGTTGAGAACCTTAGGCTTGTATTTGGCGATGTTTGGTTTATGGCAATAACAAGTCGAGTCTAAGACGTCCAAGGTTGAGAACCTTAGGCTTGTATTTGGCGATGTTTGGTTTACGGCAGTAACAAGTCAAGTCTAAGACATCCAAGATTGAGAACCTTAGGCTTGTATTCAGAGATATCTGGTTTATGGCAGTAACAAGTCGAGTCTAAGAAGTCCAAGGTTGAGAACCTTAGGCTTGTATTTGGAGATGTTTGGTTTATGGAAGTAACAAGTCGAGTCTAAGACGTCCAAGGTTGAGAACCTTAGGCTTGTATTTGGAGATGTTTGGTTTATGGCAGTGACAAGTCGAGTCTAAGACGTCCAAGGTTGAGAACCTTCGGCTTGTATTTGGATTGTGAGTTCTTTATGCTTTGTAAAAGTAAGAGAAAGTGGGTCTCATAAAATGGGGTTTAATTCGAGCTTATATGCGCTTAGGACAAGCATACCAATAACTCGGGATAGGAAAATCACTGCCAGATTATATACTATCCGAAAGGGTGAGATCGGTACAGTTGTTGAAATTAGTACTATTAATCCAAACACTTTTCATAAATCAAGTGTTCCATCCAGGTTTACCTTTAAAGTGGTTAACAGTGCTTTTAATTTTAGGTAATATCTGGCAAAAAGTGCTCCATCCAGGATGGTGGAGAATGTTTTAAAGCAAATTATCCATAAAGCTCCTGAAAAGTGTTTTTGGATGCTTTTCTCAAAAGTGTTTATAAAAAGGCATTTCACTCCAAAGTTGTTCTCAAAAGTCATTCCAAAACTTACTCTTATCTGAATTATTACAAGGATACAAATGTAGATGATGTCATCAATATCGAGATTTCATTTTTTCAAAGTTATCGATGGATATTTCTATAAATAAAATAAAAAAACTATTCATACTAAGTTATAGATCTTGTTCATAGTATTTATATTTATGTTGGGGTTAATCGATGATATCTTTTTATGTTTTATGAGTATTTGTAAACGATATGGAAGATGTCGATTAATCCTCAATGTCCACGTCGAACTCCCCCATTGTTTTCATCCTTGAATGATTGTTATTTTAGCTAGGTACAATGACTTTACCACATTTACATAGATGAAAACCATAGTAATGGGACATTGAATTTCAGTTCAAAGTTCAAGACCCTTTAATTACTAAACTTCATCTCCTTCTGGTAACACTTTGCATCTCGCAGGACACCGATATCAGTATTCATGAGAGGGAGTAGCTCCGATGGTCTGATAAACATAGCCGAGTATGGTCAGGAGTATCAGAAGGGTGAAGAAAGTCCTATCAACGTGCTGTTTCATGGGTACGGTCACTATGACATTCTGGAGACCTCATCAGTCAAAAGTTACTGAAGCTGAGCGTGTAGAAATCGAAAATGGCTTTCAATCTCGAGTCAGACAGACAAGTCGTTCTCATTAGGAGTAGAGAACTTTCTCCAAAAGTTGAATAAACTGCCTTAATTTCAGTAATAATTGGCACCAGCAACCTTATTTCATCCGATTCGCTTGTACAAGTTTTGTAGGTAATTGATTTTCCATTATGCTTTTTGAATTCAAAAAATTGTGTAGACTTCAACTTGGTAATGCAATTCTGGGTGTTCTGGTGCATTGCTTTCCTGAGTTCTGTTGATAAGTTTCCTTTTGAGGATGTAATGGAAGCTGGATTTCTGCCATTTTTGGAGGTATGGTTGCAATCTATTGTGTTATCACTGATGTCTCGACAGAGAATGCTCGTCGGGTTTTCGATATCTCCTTCGAAATTGAGTATCAGAGAACCAAGAAGAACAAAATCTTAGGTTTGGTTTGCATTGTCAAACCATCTATAAACCCAAATTGCTTCTTTTCAGGTGATCGGAAGTTACTGGCAGTGTAGTTTAGCTCTGTTTTTTTTTTTTTTTTTTTTTTTTTTTTTTTTTTTTTTTTNTTATAAGGTCCAATTTTATGCTTTTTTGGAACCTTTTTTCAGCAGTCATTTGTTATCTTAGAACAAAATTTTTGTGAAATATTTATGGTAAAAAATGGTGAGGTTCCACGTAGAAACTTTATCTCTAGTAGATGCGTTTTAATAATCATAAGTTGATGACAATATGTAACTGGCTAAAGTGAATAATATCTTCTACCAGTAGGCTATTACAAATGGTATCATAGCTAGATGCTAGACAGTGTGATAGCAAGGACGTTGGCCTCTAGTGTGTTAGCAAGGGCGTTGGGCTCCAATCAGGGTGGATTGTAAGATCTTAGTGGTTGGAGAGGGTATCGAAACATTCCTGGTGTAGAAATCTCTTTCTAGCATACACATTTTAAAAATCATGAGGCATACACATTTTAAAAATCATGAGACATACACATTTTAAAAATCATGAGGCTTCACAATCAAACATTGGCTGGAGAGGAAAACGAAATATTCAGACCTGTTTTAAGAATCATGAAACTGACAACAATACGAAACATTTTAACCGTCTTTTTCTGTGTCTTTTTATTAGTGTTTTCTTCTTTTTTCTCATCGTTTACGTCTTAAAACTTCTTTGTAAATAGGAACAAAAAAAAAAATGAGCAGTAGAAAGTGTTAGAATAATATCTTTAATTTTTTTAAAAAAATCTAAAAAATTTCCTTAAAATTTGCATTAATTTAAAAATATTTTTGAATTTGTAAAAGTTTCGTTTATACTCTTAAATACTTTTAATTTTAAAAAAAAAACTAAAAAAAAAACCATAAATTTTTTAATTTTTTTTAATAAAAATGTTATCATTTTTAATCTTCTTTAATCAGTCTCGTGGGTGAATTTCGAAACTTGAAAACGGAGGGTAAAAAAAGGCGCGAATCGTCGCTCCGGCTACCAGGAACTGTCAACTCGGAATCATAATGAGTCAACTTGTTCCGTCGAGGACCGAGTCGACTCACCACCGCCTGTACGATTTCGCCAAGGCCGCCCTAATAAAGATCTTCGCGCACCCCTACGTTACGGTTCGTCGTTAAACTCCATCTTCAATTGGCGTATTTGATTTAGGTTGAAAGGAATTTATGCGAGATGTAATTAGGTTTTGTTTATGAAGGTTTGTGATTTGTATTGTGCACGAGGAACGGATGCGGAGAAGTGGGACGAAGCTCAATTCAGTCACTATATTGGAATTGGTATCTAGGTTTTTTCTGAGATTCTTGCTTCTTTTCATCAGAAGAAGTTGCTTTGTTGTATTTTTGTTGTATTGTTCTTTTGATGGAATTGCTATTCTTTAGATGGATCCACTTCTGGAATCGGCCAAATGCGGGAGGCATGGGAGAGCCAGAGGAAGGCTTACACTGCTGAATTCTTTGAAGTTGATCCTTGCGTGGTGAGTTTTTTGCTCCTAATTCTTTATCTTCCTTTTCAAATCCAAGAAATATCAATTTATTGAGAGCAATAACAACTGAGCGAGGATTTCCATGAAACTACAAAGCTCTATGCAAGTTGAAAGTACTCTTATCAGTAACCATTCACTAAATTAAGGATAAAACATAACTGTATGATGCGATCATTGTTTCCTTCCTCTACTAGTTCTGGAGGCAAGCGATATATCTGACCTTTTAAGGATTTTATTGTAAATTTGGATCAAACAGACTGTTCTTTAAGTGTTTTTGGTCACAGAATTCATTAGTATTGGGAGGAAATCTGTCCGGGAAACGCCCAAGTGAAATATTATCGTCTTTGAAATTTTCCTTCATGATAAATGCTACTTCCTTGAAAGATTTTCGAAGTCGCTCTATAGTAGCGAACATGATTGGTACAACAAATAGATTCTTAAGATAGACAAGTACTAAGACGTTTGAAATTCATGCCATGTAGTTTTATTCTTAATACTTATGCAACATTGTTTTGATGGCATGGAATATTTGATCAATGCTTACTAAGAACCAAATTAGGCTGCATTTATTTGATTAATTGTTTTCACGAACAGTTCTCCGAAATTCCTTCACAAACTTGATGAATCGAATTAAAGAGACTTCCCTAATCAGCTTGTTGAGTATAAGGGGCTGGCCAAAAAATGAATTGAATCATTCTATAAGTGCTCAAAATTTCAGCATCATCAGTTCTACTGCTCTAATATCATTATTGCTCATGCTTATTGGAATAAACAGGGCAAAGAACAATCACAGAATACTAGATTAGCTCATGAAGAGAGCACTGGTTGAACTATATATCTATGTATTTTCTCATTTGAGATTATAGCTTTTGTGATGACAGGACGTAACTTTTAGTGAAAAGTGCATTTGTTTAGAGAAAGAGAAAAAATAAATAACTGAGATATTGCAAAGAAAAACTATGTCCTGCTTTCGAAAATGATGCCTTTGATCCGTATGTCTTTATAATATGAATGTTGAAATCAGAGTTTTACTTGAAAGAATCATGAAGTAGAATGAAAATCTTTTTTTTCCCCCTCTTCTGCTTGCCATCATTTATTAAACTTCGGTAACAAAGAAATGTTCAAGTCCGCACGTCAACGGGACTGGAATTCACTTCACACACCAGCACGTCCATGCATTAGCAACCTGGAACTTCTATATCATTATTTACGTGTCGAACAATTGTCATCGTGATCAAATGCTAATTCATTTGGGCCTCTAGTTATAATGAAAGTGTTGACTTTATCTGTTTCGACAGGAAAATATTGAAACTCAGATGAAAGATAAAGCTGAGACAGCCGATCTAGTCTGCTGCTTGCAGCATCTGCAGGTCCTCTTTTTTTCTTTCTTTTTATTTTTATGGGGATTGATTGTAGGGGAGAGAGTTGATTCTTGTCTTCCATATATTAGATGATGTATACATAATATGAAGGACCTTTTTGTAGATGTGTTTCGAAACCGAGGAGAGAGCGAGGAGACTTTTACATAATGTGTCTTTATTGCTTAAACCTGGGGGTTATTTTTTTGGTATTACCCCAGACTCGTCTACAATATGGTATGAAATCATACTCATTATTTTCATAATTTGGTATTATCTGATGTTTTATTTGTATTAACTATCAATTTTTCTGCCAGCCACCATTTTTTTTTTCTAGCATTGCATATATTGAATGCGTAGTGTTACTTTCTATTTTTTTGCATTCTCATTTTATATTTTTAGTAGATAATTTATAATTTGCCAATAAGAAGTGTCGTGTGTTGGATGATGAAAGTCCCATATCGGCTAATTTAGGGAATGATCATGGGTTTATAATCAAGGAATACTCTCTTCATTGGCATGAGGCCTTTTGGGGAAGCCCAAAGCAAAGCCATGAGAGCTTATGCTCAAAGTGGACAATATCATACTACTGTGGAGAGTCGTGTTCAGCTAACATGGTATCAGAGCCATCAATAGATTGGTAAATCCTCAAATGTCGAACAAAGGACTCCAAAAGAAAAAGGAGTCAAGCCTCCTCGAATGCAGTAAAAAATAACTAAGACTCCAAAGGAGTCGAGCCTCGAATAAAGGGAGATGTACTTTGTTTGAGGGGAGGTATTGGATGATGAAAGTTCCACATCGGCTAATTTAAGGAATGATCATGGGTTTATAATAAAGGAATACTCTCTCCATTGGCATGAGGCCTTTTGGGGAAGCCCAAAGCAAAGACATGAGAGTTTATGCTCAAAGTGGACAATATCATACCATTGTGGAGAGTCGTGTTCAGCTAACATCGTGAAGTTTTTCGAATTGAATTACATAATTCTCTTCAATGACCTAACCTATCATTTAAAGATCATTGATTCTTCATGACAAACTCCACCGCAGTGTTAAATGGGACCAGCTACCATATAGCAGGACTAGAAAATTTACATGTTCATGAAATGTGATTACCAGTCTGTGTGTTATATCCTTTGGCTTGTCCTAAGCATGTGCTCGGTGTAAACGTTCGTTATTTTTTAAGATATTTGTTAGAACTTTTATTTTTTGTTCTTGAATTCTGGGTTTCTTTTCTTTCCATACTAACAGAGTAATGTCCCACGCCACATTATTGCTATGAAAAATAGAGAAAAAAAAGTTCTGAAATATTAGATTGTTGTACTCTTAAAGGGCCAAGTATCAGAAGAATGTCGAAGCATACCACAATAGGAGTGCTAGCATGAAGCCTAATATTGTACCCAATTGCATTAGATCTGAAAGCTACATGATCACCTTTGAAGTTGAGGAAGAGAAGTATGTCTAATTTGATTTCTTTAGAACATTTCTTAATCTCTTGGTTTTTATCCATCTATGGTAACTGAAGTTATTGAGTATTATTTCCAGGTTCCCATTGTTTGGGAAGAAATATCAGCTGAAATTCGCGAACGACCCGTCTGCCGAGACGCATTGTTTAGTCCATTTTCCAAGCTTTATCAGGTCCAATTCTTCATTGTTTCTGTTATAA
The DNA here is from genome assembly GCF_002806865.2 of Cucurbita pepo subsp. pepo. Classification (NCBI taxonomy): domain Eukaryota; kingdom Viridiplantae; phylum Streptophyta; class Magnoliopsida; order Cucurbitales; family Cucurbitaceae; genus Cucurbita; species Cucurbita pepo. Next base: position 2,388,528 of record NC_036646.1, read on the forward strand.
AACCAGAATTTCTTCACATACATGAATATAATTTACCATCTCAAATATCTGACTGAATTTATCGAAACTGTGGCTATGTCTCACTCAGGTTGGCTCGAGAAGCAGGTCTCGAGTATATCGAGATTCAAAACTTGACCGAATTCTACGACGATCACAGGTTTTTGCATTTTACTTTCAACTCCCAGTTTTCTCTAACTGATGTAAAGATCACCAACTTGTGTTCTTTCGAGCCGAGGCTGATTATGTTTTTATTTTGATTGCCGCAAAAAGAGCACAATTTGCAGGAATGCTCATGAATTGTGGTCCAAACCTTCTGGATCCCAGGGGGAGACTTCTTCCTCGATCATATGATGTGCTAGGTAATAAATGAAATATTTACTTTCCCCCAAGGTTTATCAATCATTTTAGCTATAGCATTTTATTAAATATGTTTTTATGGAACTTCCCTTAACAGGTCTGTATACAACATTCATATTTCAGAAGCCAGATCCAACCATCACTCCACCAATCATGACCCCATTATTGCTTGAAACAAGTTATGATCACGAAGAGGCAAGTCTTCAGAAAAATCTCATGATTTTAGTTTTTTTTTTTTTTTTTGCTCTTCCTTAATCAAACTGCTATAAACAAAAACCATCTCAACTGAAGCCTGCTCATGCATCTAATTGAGAAACAAAGATATGTAGATAGTGACAATTCATTGAAATCTCCATCTCTTCCCTTCTACTGCCATTGGAACATGTCTCGAGCTCTCCGTTTTCGACATCCAGTCCCGAAAATGATGATGGTTTCAATGACAGTTAAATCTTGAGAGTTGCAATGAAAACTTGAGACAGAATGTTGATAGTATTCGTTGATTATAACTTTATTGCTTAAGTAATACAAATTGGTATCGAGTAAAATCGATATATAACATAAAATGGGTTGAAAAATGGGTATGTAAACTTTTTATTTTTTATTTTTTTATTGTTTTTTTTCATTACCTGGTTTTGTTACTTGGGTTGGCTTTGTAGAGGGAGTGGCAGGGGAGTGGCTGGCGAGATGAAGAAAGGAGTGTACAGGCAGAACATGTTCCTGGTCCGGTTCCAGTTCCAGCTCCTGCTCCGGTTCCGGTTCCGGTTCCGGTTCCAGTTCCAGTTTCAGTTGCGGTACCTGTCCCGGTTCCGGTTGTGATGCCCATTCCGGTCTCCGGGCTAGGCAAGATTAGTGAACAGAAGGGCATTTTGGGTCCTGGCCCTGCAGATTTACGTTTTCCTGAAGCTCTTTAGTTTGCTTTTTTTATTTATTATTATTTTAAATATTGAATGATGAAAAACAATTATTATTTTGAACTCTAATCGTAATTAACCCTTAATTTTTATTTATAGGATTAATCTAATTTACAAAAATGTTGGTTTCTTTTTTAAGTTAAAAAAACAGAAGTGGAATAAAAAATAATAAATTGGTCTTGAACTTTATGGTTTCTAAAAATTAATAAATATATAAAAATAAAAAATAATCAAACACGCCTGAGGTATCCGCTTATAAATAATAAATAAAAAAGAAAAGAAACACGTTTAATAAAATAAATTAACGTCATTAGTGCGTAAGATGGCCGATGGTACACTAAAAAGATATATAAAATGTATTAGATTAATAAAAGTAACATCACGCCCAGTGGGACTCGAACCCACAAAATGTATTAGATTAATAAAAGTAACATCACGCCCAGTGGGACTCGAACCCACAATCGCCTGATTAGAAGTCAGACGCCTTATCCATTAGGCCATGGGCGCCTTGGTTAAAAGCATAAAAGTAAATAAAAATAAACTATGATATTTAGTTCATTATATAATAGGAATTTAAAAAATTTACAAGAACCCAACCCAATCATTTAGAATTTAACCTTAAACTCATTATCATAAATTATAACTTAATTTTATTAATGGAGAGTCACATATTTTAAACTGTAAATTCGGTATAATTTTATAAAATTTCTCACCATTAATAAAATTAAGTTCGTATAAAGAAAGTTAAATTTAGTCCCTATAATTTTAAAGGTTAGAATCAGTCCTCAAATAATTTTTACTTCTCCCTACCGATATCACCAATTTCAATTTCAATTTCAATTTCCTTGCTCCCGCTCGAGCATATGTCGCTTGGCCATAAGCGACGCAAGAACGAATAGGCTTAACTCGCAGTGAATCGAGACCAGAGGCTCGAGCATACGTCTGGCCATAAGCGACGCAAGAACGAATAGGCTTAACTCACTTGCTACTGAGAAGTGAGTGACGCAAATTATGAAAGTCAGGAGGTATTTCTGAAGTTCTATCTCAAGTTCTATCAAACCAAAATGATGAAATTCTAATATTTAAAAGTACAAAGACTAAATTCTAAATTTTTCGAGATCCTTGAAATAAGGAAATATTTAATTAAAAAAATTAAAACATATTAGAAAATAAACACATCCCATATGAGAGTAAAAAAAGGAAAGAAATGTGAAGAGAAAACAAGGAATCATTCAGTAAATTTCATTGATGACTGGTAAGATACAAGTATTAATCAGGATTCAATGATATAATAATTAATAATAATATCACTCTTTCTTCTTCTTCTTCTTCTCCTTCTTCTTCCTTCCAGCTTTCTTCTCTTGGGGTTGAGGCGGAGGGGCGGATTAGCTCATCATTTCTTCTAACTATAATAACTTCCATTAAATCAATGAACCAAGAACAATTTAAGTTATTAATCAACCTCACTTTTCCTTTTCCTCTTCCAAAGAATGTGTCACCGTTACACGCACGATTCACCGATTCTGAAGCCCCTCGATCGCCTTCTTCCATTGCCATGCTCGTTGTTTCGCGTCCTCGAACGAGGCAATCTTTTTCGGCTGAAGAATCGACTTTGTATTAGAATAGTTGAGAAAAAATGATAGCTATTTTGTGCAAAAGTGTAACGGCTCAAGCCTACCGCTAGTAGATATTGTCCGTTTTGGCCTGTTACGTGTCACCGTTAATGTCACGGTTTTGAAACATGTGTGCTAGGGAGAGGTTTCCACACCCTTTATAAGGTATGCTTCGTTACCCTTTCCAACCACTGTGAGATCTCACAATCCACCCCCCTTGGGAACCCAGCGTCCTCGCTGGCACACCGCCTGGAAACTAGCTTTCATAGCCCATTGCTAACAGATATTGTCCGTTTTGGCCCATTACGTATCGCTGTTAACATCACAGTTTTAAAACACGAGTGCTAGTGAGAGGTTTCCACACCTTTATAAGGAATGCTTCGTTACCCTCTCCAACCACTGTGAGACCTCACAATCCACACCCCTTGGGAGCCCAGTGTCCTCGCTGGCACACTGCCCGAAACCTAACTCTGATCCCATTTGTAACAGCCAAGTCCACCGCTAGCAGATATTGTCTGCTTTGGCCCGTTAGTTGCCGTCAGCCTCACAGTTTTGAAAAGCGTCTGCTAGGGAGATGTTTCCACACCCTTATAAGAAATGTTTCGTTCCCCTCTCCAACCACTGAGAAACCTCACAATCCACCCCCCTTAGGAGCCCAGCGTCCTCGCTGACACACCACCCAGAAACTAGCTTTGATATCATTTATAACAACCCAAGCCCATTGCTAACAGATATAGCTCTGATACCATTTAGTAACAGCCAAGCCCACCCGCTAGCAGATATTGTCTACTTTGACCTGTTACGTGTCAACGTCAGCCTCACAGTTTTAAAACGCATGTGCTAGAGAGAGGTTTCCACACCCTTATAAGAAATGCTTTGTTCCCCTCTCCAACTAATGTAAGACCTCACAATCCATCTCCCTTGGGAACTCAGCGTCCTCGCTGGCACACTACCCAAAACCTAGCTCTGATACCATTTGTAACAGTCAAGCCCACCGCTAGCAGATATTGTCCGCTTTGACCCGTTACATATCACCGTCAGCCTCACGATTTCAAAATGTGTATGCTAGGAAGAGGTTTCCACACTCTTATAAGAAATGCTTCGTTCCCCTCTCCAACCGAACGTGGGACCTCGCAGAAAGTAAGCTTCTTTACTAACAATATCTTTACGAAAAATTTACGTTTTTTAAGATTCGGGTAAGATTTCGAAGTCATTTTTCTTAAAGAAACATAGAAAAAGAAGCAAATAGTTCATATGGCTTACCGTACAAATCTTGAAATGTGAAGGGCTAATCACTTGAATGTTGAGGTCATTAGGATTGTCAGACCAAATGATATTCCCCTTAACAATGAGCTTTGAAGGATCAACATAAATCAACTTTGGTTTGTTTGTGAGGATAAGCTGAACCTTTTTGCTTGTGATTTTCTGAATCTTTTTCACCATTGATATCATAAGAACAGATTCTCCAGGTTCAAGAAATTGTTGCCTGATAACACGAAAACCGACATTCAGTTTTTTTCGAGAACGAAATCGTCATTATAATCACTTCGAATCCAAACAAATACCATTTCGAATCGAAGGAGTCTATCGATGCAATCCGAGCAATATGATTCGATCCTTCGGAAGTCGATGCAGAACCAGCATTCCCGTCGTTTTGTCTCGGTGCACCGTCTCCGATATGCGAAGGATTCCAAGAGGACTCGGAGCTGTCGTCGTTCTCGTTCGAGCGAGACTACATAAACGAAAGCAACATAATGTATTTGGCAAGAACACATTGAAAACAAGGCACTTTTGGTAGCAAACAATACCACTGCTTCTAAAGCAAGTTTGGGAGGAGTTTGTGTTCTTATGTTCTTCCAATCAACCCCCTCAAAGAAGGGATGACTCTTAAGAGAAGCATAGCCCTCAGCTCCGGCACCCGGTCTCTTAACGGGATCTAAATCCTGAAGTAGATTAAAAGCCGAGTATCGAGTTAAGGCCGAGCTCGAACGTCGAACATATGGTAAACATTTTATCACATAATCAAAAGATTTTAGTGCATCATTATGAGCAAAATTCATCGTTCAATTGCATACGTACCAATAGGTGGTCGATGAGATCCCGGGCTTGCTCGGAAAAATAACTGGGGAATTTTATATCTCGAGCTACAATTTTTTGAAAAATAAGCCACTCACTTGCATCCTTAAAAGGAGAAGTCCCTGAAAGCATTTGGTACACGGTGCACCCGAGCGCCCAAAGGTCGTTTCTGTTTTCGAAACGAAAAGGGAGATTATCTTACACGAAAAATGGACCAATGAGTTACGGACACGAACACGAATACCCGACATAATATCATTATGAACGTGTAAGTTGGAGGAACGCGTTACCCGAAAGTTGCAGGGGAGGAATTAAGAACTTCTGGAGGAACATATGCAGCAGTGCCCACAAATGTACAAGCTTTGTCATCTACATGTAAAAATTGGTGCAAACCATGTCAAAAAAAACGCTCGAAGGAGGTTCATATACACGTCTTCGGTGACATGAACCGAAACAAACCCGATGCTGCATTCGGAAGCACGGTAATTCGACTGTCGACCATAGGCTTTACGCTACCGAAATCAGCTATTTTGATATGTCCGTCAGTAGTAAGCAGCAAGTTCTCAGGCTGCCAAAAGAAATGTTAGTTATGTTTGATCTACCACAGTCCACAATCATAGAGCTGATATAAGAGATGAGAAACCTTGATATCTCGGTGTATCAATCCCATGTTGTGTATGTATTCAAGAGCGTCGATGACTTCTGCGGCGTAAAATCGAGCTTCCTCCTCCGATAGACGACCTTTCTGTTGATAAAATACTCGAGCTTAGAATGAAAAACATTAATTTGCCTAAAAGCCCCTACATTTGCCGAAAATTCAATATCACACCCATCCGATACTGTAACAGTCCAAGTCCACCGCTAGCAGATATTGTCCTCTTTGGGTTTCCCCTCAAGGTTTATAAAACACGTATGCTAGGGAGAGGTTTCCATTCTCCAACTGACGTGGGATCTCACAATCGACCCTCCTTGGAGGCCCAACGTCCTCGCTGGCACACCACCCGGTGTATGATTCTTATATCATTTGTAACAGCCGAAGCACACTGCTAGCACATATTGTCCTCTTTGTGCTTTCCCTTTTGGGCTCCCCCTCGAGGTTTTAAAACGCGTCTACTAGGGAGAGGTTTCCACACCCTTATAAGAAATGTTTCGTTCCTCTCTCCAACCGATGTGGGATCTCACAATCCACCCCCTTTGGAAGCCCAGCGTCCTCGCTGGTGCACTGCTCAATGTATAGCTCTGATACCATTTGTAACAACCCAAGCCCACCGCTAGCAAATATTTTCCTCTTTTGAACTTTCTCTTTTAGGCTTCCCCTCAAGGTTTTAAAACGTGTCTACTAGGGAGAGGTTTCCACACCCTTATAAGGAATGTTTCGTTCCTCTCTCCAACCGATGTGGGATCTCACAATCCACCCCCTTTGGAAGCCCAGCGTCCTCGCTGGTGCACTGCTCAATGTATAGCTCTGATACCATTTGTAACAACCCAAGCCCACCGCTAGCAAATATTTTCCTCTTTTGAACTTTCTCTTTTAGGCTTCCCCTCAAGGTTTTAAAACGTGTCTACTAGGGAGAGGTTTCCACACCCTTATAAGGAATGTTTCGTTCCTCTCTCCAACCGATGTGGGATCTCACAATCCACCCCCTTGGGGGCAGTGCGCTCGTTAGCACACCGCCCAGTATATGGCTTTGATATCATTTGTGACAGCCCAAGCCCACCATTAGTAGATATTGTCCTCCTGGGCTTTCCCTTTTGAGCTTCCCCTCAAGGTTTTAAAACGTGTCTACTAGGGAGAGGTTTCCACACCTTTATAAGAAATGTTTCGAACCCCTCTCCAACCAATATGGGATCTCACATATACCCGAACAACCAATTAAACATGCTAATAACCTTTCACCAAAAACATATGCATATAGATTCATCAAACAATCCAATTAACTCGACTTCAACGTTCAAGCACACGACACAATAGATAGCAACAAGGATTCATAAACTTACACGAGCGATCACCCGACACAAAAACACGTGTTCTAAAGCTCTTTCAAATCAACTTACCCTATTTATCTGATCAAAAAGCTCTCCACCTTCACACGACTCCAATGCCATGTCTTGATATCAAAACCAAGAAACGAGTATCAGTAAGAAAACGACACAGATAACAAAAAAGCGAGGAGATGAATACGAGCAGGTCGACTCTTGACCGAGCAGACGATAAAAAAAGATGAGCATAAGAAATACGTACACAAAGAAAAAGTATCCTGAAAGGTAAAAAATAGCCTGACAACACCAGGATGGTCCAATTGATCAAGTACAATCCTTTCCAACTTCACATAAGCAGTTTTATTTTCCTTTGTAATGAATTTCTTGTCCATTATCTTCAATGCATACACAATTCCTGTGTCCTTCTTCTTCGCCCTCACAACCTGATGAAAAGAAAAAAGATTTAAAAGGCCATTTATAAAGTAATAATATGCCTAAATATACCAAATGGTCCTTCATCTTTTCCGTAATTTCAATTTAGTCCTTAATCTTTTAAAATTTTCCCGTTCAGCACAAGGAATCGAGCTCCGTTTATGTAATGGCCCAAGCCTACCGCTAGCAGATATTGTCCTCTTTGAGCTTCCCCTCAAGATTTTTAAAATGCGTCTATTAGGGAGAGGTTTCCATACCCTTATAAAGGGTGCTTCGTTCTCCTTTCCAACCGATGTGGGATCTCACAATCCACCCCTCTTCGGGACCAGTGTCCTCACTAGCACTCGCTCCGTTCTCTAATCGATGTGGGACCCCACCAAATCCACCCCCTTCAGGACGCGACGTTGGCACATCGTCTCTCATGTCCAACCCCCTTTGGGTCTCAGCCTCCTCCCTAACACATCACCCGATGTCTGGCTCTAATACCATTTGTAACGGCCCAAGCCCACTGCTAGCAGATATTGTCCTCTTTGGATTTTCCCTTTCGGGTTTCCCCTCAAGATTTTTAAAATGCATCTACTAGGGAGAGGTTTCCATACCCTTAGAAAGGGTGTTTCGTTCTCCTTTCCAACCGATGTGGGATCTCACAATCCACCCCTCTTCGGGGCCAGTGTCCTCACTAGCCCTCGTTCCTTTCTCCAATCGATGTGGGATCCCACCAAATCCACCTCCTGCAAGACCCGGCGTTGGCACATCCCCTCTCATGTCCAACTCCCTTCAGGTCTCAGCCTCCTCCCTAACACATCGTCCGATGTTTGGCACAGCCACCGCTAGCAGATATTGTCCTCTTTGGGCTTTCCCTTCCAAGTTTTTTAAACGCGTATCACACCCTTATAAACGGTGTTTCGTTCTCCTCCCCATCCAACGTGGGATCTCACAATCGAGCTCCGTTTATACGAATTTCAACGGATTTTACTTCATTTCTAACCCCATTTTTTGCCAAATTAGTTCAATTTTAGAGCAAAAACACACAGCTACTCCGACTACAATAATCTCCATCCATGTACAAATCAAAACAGATTCAACACAGATTATCCAGAAACAGAACAAAAACAACACAACAATTCAATTCAAAAACAAATTAAACAATAAATTTAGCAACAAAATTACCTTGGAATATGAACCAACGCCATAAATCTTCCCCAATTCAAAATCCTGTATAGTAAAATTCTCCTGAGGAGCACGAAACGCAAAGCTATTGGATCTCTGAACATTGCCGCCGCCATTAGAAGCGTTCCCCTGATTCTGAATCATCAACTTAGCATCAAAATCCTTCTCCATTGCCAACATCTCTTATCTTCAAAGAACCCCCTCCCTCTCCTTTTCCTTTCCTACATTAATAATCACCCACTTTCTCTCTCTAGACTCCCCTCCCCCCCCCCCNTCTCTCTCTAGAAAACCCTCTGTTCTTGGGCACAGAGCCACCACCCAATACAGTCAACACAAACAACAAGAACAAATGAACAAATGAACAAAAAAACAAAAAAAACAAAAAGAAAAAGAGGCAGAAATTCGATCAGAGTTGTATAAATTTATTTATTTTTAAAAAAAAAAAATTCAGAAAATTTGAGGTTAACCTGTAGAACACACGAAAATTGAAAACCCTAGAAAAAGGTAATAAGCTAAGAGGAATTTGGGGATTTGGATTTGGGGGAAGAAATGGAGGAGAGAGAAAGCTAGAGAGAGAGAGAGAGAGAGAATATGGGAAATTTTCATGGAAGAGAGAAGTTAAAGGTCAATGGGGATTGGATCTTTTTGTTTCGATTTTTCATTCCAATTTTCTCTCTCTTCATTGCCCTAAACTTGGAGGGTTACTGCCCGTTGTTTCTCTCTCTAAAAGACCTATCCATGTGGGGTAGGGAAGGCTAAGGGCATTGGACACGTGGCAGCACCACAATAACAGCTCTTAAAATTTTAAAAATTATAAATTATAAATTTATACGATGTTTTCTTTTATAAGGTGGGCTGTTTCTTAACTAATTCAAAAGGTGTCATTTCAAGACTTGTTGGATTTTTTTTTTTAAATTAATTTATTATTTTAAGCTAAAAGTAGTCAAATTTTCTAATATTAGCAAATTTCTTAAATAGTTATTTATTTTTTCATATATATAATTTAAATATTTAAAATTTTTATTTTCTTTTTAAGTAAGCGGCTTGATGTGTTATTTCTTCCTTCATTCCTAATTTACTCATAAATTTTAAAATAAAAAATGTCTAAATTTGGTATAATGAGTTATTTTCTTTTTCAATTTTGTCATATAATTAATTAATAGTTTCAATATACAAAATATCGAGAAATTTCATATATAAACATTTTTTAAAACGTTATCTACACCCTTTTAAAATGAAAAGTCAAGATATTTTTTAGTTCGATCCGTGAAATGAGATATTTGAACATTTGAACTCGTGGTTGAAGGAGTCGTACTTTTAGTTGATAGCTTGCTAGCTTAACCGAGCTCAGACTCAATAAGATAGAGATAGATATTTATATCCATTGACTTATATGAACATTTGAGCTTGATATTGAAGGAGTCGTACGTTTAGTCGATAGCTTGCTAGCGTAACCGAACTTCAACTCAAGAAGATAGAAATAAATATTTATATCAGTTGACTTATACTCGAGTTGGCATGAGATATTTGAACATTTGAGCTCGTGGTTGAAGGAGTCATACTTTTAGTCGATAGCTTACTAGCTTAACCGAGCTCCAACTCGATAAGATAGAGATAGATAATATAGTTGACTTATACTCAAATTGGCATGAGATATTTGAATATCTAATCTCGTGGTTGAAGGAGTCATACTTTTAGTCGATAGCTTGCTAGCTCAACCTAGCTCCGACTTAATACGATAGAGATAGATATTTACATCAGTTGACTTATGCTCAAATTGACATGAGATATCTGAACATTTGAGCTCGTGGTTGAAGGAGTCATACTTTTAGTCGATAGCTTGGTAGCTTAACCGAGCTCCAACTCAATAAGATAGAGATAGATATTTATATCAGTTGACTTTTACTCAAATTGGCATAAGATATCTGAACATCTGACCTCTGGTTGAAGAAGTCGTACTTTTAGTCAATAGCTTGCTAGTTTAACCGAGCTCCGACTCAATAAGATAGAGATAGATATTTACATCAGTTGACTTGTACTCAAATTGGCATGAGATATCTGAACATCTAAACTCATGGTTGAAGGAGTTGTACTTTTAGTCGATAGCTTACTAGCTTAACCCAGCTCCAACTAGATAAGATAGAGATAGATATTTACTTATGCTCAAATTGGCATAATATATCTGAACATCTGAGTTCGTGGTTGAAGGAGTCGTACCTTTAGTCGATAGCTTACTAGCTTAACCGAGCTCCAACTCGATAAGATAGAGATAGATATTTACATCAGTTGACTTATGCTTAAATTGACATAAGATATCTGAACATCTGACCTCGTGGTTGAAGGAGTCGTACTTTTAGTCGATAGCTTACTAGCTTAACCGAACTCCAACTCGATAAGATAGAGATAGATATTTTCATCAGTTGACTTATGCTCAAATTGGCATAAGATATCTGAACATCTGAGCTCGTGGTTGAAGGAGTCGTACTTTTAGTCAATAGCTTGCTAGCTCAAACGAGCTCAGACTCAATAAGATAGAAGTAGATATTTACTTCAGCTGACTTATGCTCAAATTGGTATAGTTGACTAAGCACGTTTTCCTTCGTTTCTTGATAGAGGATGGAGAGGGACAAGATATGGAAATAATTGAGAATTTTGGGGGCCACAAGCACCCATAAAAGTTTGCCCCATATGGGCTGGTTTCTTCTCCTTCATCCCATTCCATCTCCATGTCGAGAGGACCGTTAAAAAGAAGGAGCATTCTCAGCTGCTCACTGTGGTCCCCACAAACAAACAGCATAAGCCTGGCCCATGTCTGTTTTATTTATTTATTTATTTATTTATTTATTTATTTATTTTCTCATTGTTACACTGTAAAGTTGTTCTTATGGGGTATGTGGGCTCTCCTCAAAAGCAATGGAATCATCAATAACCCTTCAACCCATATCCAACTTTTACTTTACAGTCAAAACGTATCAAAATATCAATAAAAAAGGAAAAAAGAAAACCATCACATAATACACACACAATAAATGCACTAACTAAGAGAATAAATTATAGTAAAGTTTTTGGTATGATCGGTGTGATGTGATAGACAACCAGATAGGCGGAAACGTTCGGTTAACGTAGAAGATATGAACTAAATAGAAAGGCATAATCTAAATCCCGATGTAGAAACTTCTTGCAAGTGTCATTCACACACCGCTCTATATCACCCTGATTACTAAATTAGTTGAGAACCGTACGATTGGGTTAATCCTGATATCCGTAGATGGCAACCGGAAAACTTCTTGCGGGTGTCGTTCACACACTGCTCCACATCACCCGAATTACTAAAGTAGTTGAGAACCGTACAATTGGGTTAAACCCGAACATCCGTAAATGGTAATTGAAAAAATTCTTGCGGGTGTTATTCACACACTACTCACATCACCCGGATAAATAAAGTAGTTGAACCGTACAATTGAGTTAACCCTGACATCTGTAGATGGCAACTAAAAAACTTCTTGCTGGTGTCATTCACACACTGCTCCACATCACCCAAATTACTAAAGTAGTTGAGAACCATACAATTGGGTTAACCCAATACTAAAGTAGTTGAGAACCATACAATTGGGTTAACCCAACATCCGTAGATGGTAATCGAAAAACTTCTTGCGGGTGTCATTCACACACCGCTCCACATCACCCGGATTACTAAAGTAGTTGAGAACTGTACAATTGGGTTAGCCCGAACATCTGTAAATGGCAACCAAAAAACTTCTTGCGGGTGTCATTCACACACTGCTCCACATCACCCTGATTACTAAAGTAGTTGAGAACCGTACGGGTTAACTTCTTGCGGGTGTCATTCACACACCGCTCCACATCACCTGGGTTACTAAAGTAGTTGAACCATACAATTGGATTAACCTGACATCCGTAAATAGCAATCGGAGTGAACCGAAAGTGGCCCAGTAATCTTCTCCATCAGGGTGGCTACAGTGAGATATAGTGTCCAAATGAAAAGAGAGCGGTTATACCCACAAGAACTAAATAGACACGACGTTAAGAGCGAGCTCGGTGATGAATCAAACAATACATTCATAAAAATTGGACATCTAGACACTAATTCAAGTTCGTCTACCCAAAGAAGAAAGTGAAAATCAAAATTTCTAACAAGAAAAAAGGCAGTGTTTTTCCTTCCAAATAATTCAGAGCTAACCTTTTACCTTTTTGTAAGTACAGCTACAACAAGTAACGGAATACCCGAGAAGTGAAACGAGCTGATCTACGAGCGTCGTCGAGACGGTGAGATGTCGAACGTCTCAGCCAATCAGGAACAGGATCTAGCATACACTAAGTGGAATCGGTTTTCGAGACAAACGAAACGAACCATGACCGAGCAATGTACATCTCACTGACTGAAACTATTAGATATCCAAACTCCCCAACTAAATTCACAAGGGGGAGGAGAGATCAACATTGGAAGTTCACTTAAAACAACTAAGAACAGAAAGAACTAGCAGTGTTGAAGATAAGTCGAAGACCTGTTTCGGAGAAACGCTTACGTCGGTGGTGGTTACAAATCCCAGCCATCTTTGCGCCCGTCGAATCCCCATTTCCGAGCAGCCAAATTCGCATACAACTTAGAGAATTCATTGAGACAGTCGCTTCTTAGCTGATAATGAACTTGTGTATTTTTGCTGATAGCAGCACCCGAGAACTTCGACGTGTCGATCGCCCAAGCTGGCCTCACGTATTCTACCGTTTGAGACGAGCTAGCATTGGCATACAGGAAATTCAATAAAACGTCTTCACAGTTAAAAATCTTATCGACCATATCCCGACCCGGCTTAGCAGCTGCACTCCAGTACATTTGAAAAGCAAATTGACTATCAATGAACGCTGCCCCTGTAAGTATCATATTGTATCCTTTATGAGTTCGAGCGTATTTCTCGGCTCTGTATTGCAAAGGATTTCCGTTAACAAGTCGGGGATAGAAGCCCACAATGCGATCGGGGTGTTGACGCCATACCTTAAAACCTCGCTCGACATCATCACAAGTCATCATGATGTCATCGTCGAGCTCCAAAACGGCTCGAGTTTTTATCAAAGGATCCAACTTGAACCGGTTATTGAGCGAGTTCTTCTCTTCTATTCTGAATCTAACAGGCACAACTGAATCCAAATCACTCAATTTTGGAGGTGTTCCCTTGTTCCATACCACAACGATCTCTCGAACAGATGAGCATCGAGAATAGTGCTTTACGTACATTTTCAAATTCCAAAGGCGAGCATCGTAAGTCATCGTGAGTAACGTGAACTGAGAGTAGTGATCTCTAAACGGGTAAGCTTCTTGGGCACCGTTGCCTCCGTATATATATTTCACTGCAGTACACATGAGTGCAACTCCGAAAACAAATAAAATAGCAAGAACAAGTCGGCCAGTGCACGTATTAGATTTCACCCAACTTCGAAGGATCGAAGGTGCTCGGTTCACACGGCTACAGAATCGTCTCACTTTCGAAGAAAATAAATTCGACTTTTCCCATGTTAAGATTGCATCGCTTCTCTTTCCCGAAGTATAAATGCACCAATTCATGGGAACGATGCAGTTCACCGCTCCGAGTAGCAAACCGAGTAACAAAACAAGAACTGCAACCACAGCAAATGCAACACAACCAAGTAAAAATCGATGAACTGAATCACCCGAGGGTACCCGATCACCGTCCATCACCCCAATCCATTGACCAGAACTAAGCTTTAGGGCATCGACATGGTGGTAGCGAATGCCATTCCAAGCATTACGACGCTTAACGGGTTCTTCTAAGCCCAACGAAACTTCTACTTCCTTATATCTATCTTTTGTAAGAACTTCGACCTTGAAAACACGAACTTTCTTGCCATAAGTTTCACCACAATCTTGACCAATACGATATAGGCTACCGTCGTGAAAGAACGGTCTGCCTCCATTACGAGCACCGAAGCTTTTATCCACATTATAGATAGGATTCCGCTTGTGAGGCCTCCAAGGACCAAGGGGCGAGCTACTATACCATATCGCCAAATGCCCGTTTCTTTTCGTACCGAGACCACTATGATCCGACCCTAGAAGCCAGTACATACCATTGTGATTGATGATGACTGAATCAACAAGGGGCTTCTTCAGCATAACTCTATCCAATTCCCACTTCAAAGGAAAATTAACAGCTCGATAAAGGCGAACCTCTCCTTTTCGACTGCTTTCTGGCATCATGTATATCTGCAAGAAATAACCGACAAATTATCAAAAAAATTGCACGTGATTCGATTGCATGGACACGGTGTCCATCATCATTATTAAAAAATCGAGCTTTCATTAAGAAAAAACGAAAGATTGTGCACGGGTAGACAGAAAAGAAACCCACAAAAGGAATCAAACAACGAACTAAGATTCCTAGAAGTAACAAAGTCCGATGGACAGACGCCCACGACGCAACATTAAACCTAACGACCTCCTAAACGTCCTACCAAGACCTCTTTACCGCTCTACTCTCGAACCAAAAGCCCCACAAAACAGGGGAAAAAACACAATCTAGCGCATAGAGCCACAGCCTATTTTGCAAGCTAAGTGAACGCCCGAATGACCGTAATCGCAACACTGACAACTGAGGACCGCAGTTTTCGGAGACAGGATTTTAAGGTATCGAGTTTTAAACCCGAAGCTCGAACCCAAAATCTCGGCTACCAACAAAAACGTAAAAGGAAGAAGAAAAGAAAGGGTGAGTCTCTTACCTTGCCAAGGTGTTCAAAGACAAATGGAAAAGAGAGATGCCATTTCTCTTTCAAAGCAACACCTAGAGGCTGCCATGTTGCTCCATTGTCAACGCTCTTCGCAACGCCTATATCTCCTTGCAAAGATACCGAGTTCTTGGTTTCGTAAAATAAGTAAATGATATCTCCCTGCCAGTAAGATCGATTCGTTCGTGAAAAGAGTTGACATGCTCATAAGAAAGAATAAGAGCAGTACGTGATTCATCGAAGAAATAATTCACCTATTTATTGCTCATACGAACCATAAAGTGTAAAGAAAATAATTTCGATGACCATTATCGTGTTCATCAAATGAAAGGTGCACCGTATTAGTATAGCTCCAATGTTATGCATGCTCGACTTGGATAAATTCTATGTTGGGTGATCTCTGAAGATAAATTATATGAGTTGGGATAAAGCATGCTAAAAGAACCCATGTTAGTTCGTAACAGCTCAAGCCCACCACTAGCAGATATTGTCCGTTTTGGCCCGTTACATATCATCGTCAACCTCACGATTTTAAAATGTGTCTATTATGGAGAGGTTCCACACCCTCATAAGCAATGTTTTGTTTCCCTTTCCATCCGATGTGGGATCTCACAATCCACTCCCTTTGCGGCCCAGCGTCCTCGCTGGCACACCGCCCGGTGTATGGCTCTAATACCATTTGTAACAACCCAAGCCTACCGCTAGCAAATATTGTCCGTTTTGGCTTGTTACATATCGCCGTCAGCCTCACAGTTATTTGTTAAGGAGAGGTTTCCACACCCTTATAAGCAATGCTTCGTTNATCCAAGCTACCGCTAGCAAATATTGTCCGTTTTGGCTTGTTACATATCGCCGTCAGCCTCACAGTTATTTGTTAAGGAGAGGTTTCCACACCCTTATAAGCAATGCTTCGTTCCCCTCTCCAACCGATGTGGGATCTCACATGGTTTGTGGGGACAGTCTTTCACTCTTAGAAGTAATTCAGATACCAAAATTACCCGACACTAAAAGTCACAAGAGGTAAATAGTAAATCCAATAGCTTCAAGATCCTCAAATCTTGCATGTTTTATAATGTTAATTTAGGCAGCACCAAACTATTGCAACAAAAAATTACGTGTTGAACCAGAGTTCGAGCCAAACTAAAAACAATTTGGTAACNGAGGTAAATAGTAAATCCAATAGCTTCAAGACCCTCAAATCTGGCATGTTTTATAATGTTAATTTAGGCAGCACCAAACTATTGCAACAAAAAATTACATGTTGAACCAGAGTTCGAGCCAAACTAAAAACAATTTGGTAACAAAAAGTATGCTATAGCAGCTAAATTCAAAGTCACCCAACCTAACACATAGCACATATGACTTTTGTTTTGACATAATGGAAGTTCATTTATCACAACCGACGACCTATAATATCACCGCTACGTTATAATTATGCCACGATAAGCCTCTAGAGCTANCAACCTACTCCGGGACCAAAACTTGATTATCAAGTTCCCTTAGAAATGCACATTCCCTTCTTTATCAGTGAAATCCCACATCGGTTGGAGAGGGGAACGAAACATAGAGTGGAAATCTCTCCCTAACAAACGCGTTTTAAACCCATGAGGCTGACGGCTATACAGAAACAAGCCAAAGTGGACAATATCTACTAGCGGTGGGCTTTGACTGTTACAAATAGTATCAAAGCCAAACACAGGGCGGTGTGCCAGCGAGGACGCTAGCCCCCAAGGGGGGTGGATTGTGAGATCTCACATTGGTTAGAGAGGGGAACGAAACATCCCTTATTAGGGTGTGGAAACCTCTCCCTAGTAGACACGTTTTAAAACCATGAGAGTAACAGCTATACATAACAAACCAAAGCGGACGTTACAAATGGTATCAGAGTCAGACACCGAACAGTGTGCCAACAAGGACGCTGGCTCTCGAGGGGGTTGGATTGTGAGGTCCCATAATGGTTGGAGAGGGAAACAAAACATTGCTTATAAGGGTATGGAAACCTCTCCCTAACAAAGGCATTTTAAAACCATGAGGCTAACGATGATACACAACGAGCCATGCTAGCAGTGGGCTTGAGCTGTTACATTATTTCAACAACAGGGAATCCTTATACGATCGAATCCGCCGCTCGAATTCGTTTATTTTTTCGAAAACAACTCGGGGTTCATTCAATTAAACAATGGGTACCAAACTTAAACATGATCATAGAAAAACACGAACAGTTGGACTCAAGGAGCTCAAGAACAATCAAAATGCAATAGAACCACAGCAAAAAAGTTGCAGGCCAAAAATGGAAGTTACCTGAGCGAAAAGAAACGGGTCTGCAACAAAGTTACTGGGAAAACCAGCATTAGAAACTGAAGCACAGGTGATTACAGGATTAGCCACTGGCCAAGCAGCAGTTTCATTTCTCCATACATTCGCCTACACACAATTAAAACCCTATTTAGCAAAAGGATTGTCAATGATAATCCATCATATTCATCAAAAACTCACCGTTTCAATGGGTTTAAGGGAGAAAGGAGAATCGCCATAAAAAACCCCAATAGACCAAGACCCTTCATTATCTTCCTGACATCCAAGCGATGAAACGCCGCCGTCCGTACGGACATATGGAGGGGTAAAAGCCAACCAAGCGTAAAGTGTAGCAATCGATCCCAACAAAACAAAACATCCTAAGAAAAACACGAACCCTGAAGAGACCAGTCTGAGATGTCTCTGTTGCCACTTCCATCCGCCACCGCAGCTTTTGCCGGAACCATTTACGCCGCCGCCAACTCCGCCGCCGCTTGTAGCCCCTGTGCTACCATCTACAACGCAATTACTCGCCGCTCCACTCCCACCGACCCCAATTGGACCCGAACCCATCTCGGAAATGGGCTCCAAGATGAGTCAAAGGGGCCTCTCCGTCGACGGTGAGATCTCACACCGCCACCCCATCGCCGGAACAACGACGACGGACTCTCATCGGCATTTCAACAACACAAAACCCCCCTCTGTTTTTTCCCTTGATTTGTTAGAATTGCTGTCTGGGTTTTTGGCGGAGTCAACGAAAAAACGCCGTGGTCGCTTTCGTGAATCGGAGAATGGCGCGTTCGAAAATGGGGAATGAGTAAATCGTTGAACAAATATATTTGAGCTTTTTCTTTATAATTATTTTTTTTTTTTTTCCTCTCAATAAATTAAACATAGAGAGAAGAGAGAAGAATTAATGATTCTTCCAAAGCTGGCTTTGCTCATGCGACGGTGGGTTTGATTCGTCCGCGTTTGGGGATTTATCGATACTCGCCCTCTCCAGCGTTACACGAGTGCAAGGTCAGGCACGTGTGTGATGACGTCAGCAGCAACAAATTAACGCATGATTGAGTTTTTTCAAAATGGCCCCTAGGGTTAGACTATTTCTAAATTCACCCCAGCTGAAATTTATGACTGTATTTTAGCAAATTAATAATTATTATTTTAATAGCATTAATTTTTAAATTGGTCAATTTTATAATTAACAGATATTAATGGACTAATAAGATTTTTAAATTATTTATTTGAATGAGCATTTAGATTTTTTTAAAAAATTAAATGACTTGATTGATGAGTTATATGTAAATTGACATCTAATATTAATAAATTATCTCAATTTAAAAATAATAATTATAGGTTTCAAACTACATTAAATTATATAATTTAAATGATTAACCAATATTAAAAGAAATATTAATTTTTTATTTATTTTTAAAATAGGTGTAAAAAGTTGGAAACTGCCGCTAATACCTCCAAACCAAGTTGTTAATTAGTTGGTGATTAAATAACAAAATAATAATTAAACAAATTGAAGGTAAAATTAGTATTTATTAACTTGATTTTCAAAATAATAATAATAATAATAATAATTAACGTACATACTCTAAATTTTTACTTTTAAATTTTAAAGTATAAAATATAATATTTATATCATATTTTTACGACAATATTTTTTTAGTTTTATCAATTATATTTTTTTTAAATAGTAATAAGTGTTATGAGTTCTAAATTAATAATAAAAAAAATTGAACTTTATAAAAAAAACTATAAATTAAAAAAAAAAAAAAAACTAAAAACTACTCTTAAGCATTTAAAAAAAATTAAAATGCCTAATTTTGGATGGGAGCAGTTAAAACTTTGTTTTTAAAATAATTTTGAAATTTGAAATTTGTTCCAAAAATACCCTTTTAACCTCTCGTCTAAAAAATACCCTTTGAGTTTTCAAAATTTTCATTAATACCCTTCAACCTTTTAAAAACTTCAAAAATATCTTTATCGTTAACACTGCTTTTCAAAAATACTTGTGAACTTTCAAGAGCAACGTTAAAAAAATTTAGAGACAATTTATAAGGTGTCTATTAACAGTTTTCATCTATGTATTAATGGTAAAAATAAAAATAAAAAAAAAACTTGTTTTATAAATGTAAATGTCGTTAATACTACATTTAAAATTTGGTGGGTATTTTTTAAACATAGTATCTATCTTTTTTATTATTTTTTTAGTGGAAGAATATTAATAAAACTTTTTAATGGTATTTTTTATCTAAAATTAATTATAAATGTATTTCTTTAAGCATTTCAAAATTAAAAATATTTTTAAGGTAAGAGTACAAAAATTTATAATTTTTTTAATTAATTTAACAATATTGTATATGTAATAGAAAGATGAACTAGAAAATGGGGTGAGACAAACAAATCGATGAACTTTCCACCCAAAAAAAAAGGCAAAAAATGGAAGAAAAAAAGCGATATGAACTTTAAGCGGTTGATTTGATAGACGGAATTTCCCAATTTGAATTTAAATTGTTGCTTTATTTTCATTTTATACCTTCAAATTTGTTGTTTTCAACGCTAAAGTTTATTTAAATGTTTTGTTTTTCAACCAATGTACTTAGAAAGTGAAAAATATATATTTTTTTCTTTTTTTAATTAAATAACGAATACAAATTGGAAAGATTTTTTAACCATTTATAATGTCTCATAATTGACGTTTGTAATCTAAATTTATCTGATGGTCCAAACATTTTCGTGCCTTCAGTGTGACACGACCCGTTGTCTAATTGTCTTGAATTGTTTTCAAGAGTGAATGTTGTCTCTAACATTAATGGGTCGTTTTAGCATTTTTTTAGCTGAATGTGTATCTCGTTAGTATAAATAGTAACCTCAATTATTTTATACAAAGTGAGACAAACAAATCGATGAACTTTCCACCCAAAAAAAAAGGCAAAAAATGGAAGAAAAAAAGCGATATGAACTTTAAGCGGTTGATTTGATAGACGGAATTTCCCAATTTGAATTTAAATTGTTGCTTTATTTTCATTTTATACCTTCAAATTTGTTGTTTTCAACGCTAAAGTTTATTTAAATGTTTTGTTTTTCAACCAATGTACTTAGAAAGTGAAAAATATATATTTTTTTCTTTTTTTAATTAAATAACGAATACAAATTGGAAAGATTTTTTAACCATTTATAATGTCTCATAATTGACGTTTGTAATCTAAATTTATCTGATGGTCCAAACATTTTCGTGCCTTCAGTGTGACACGACCCGTTGTCTAATTGTCTTGAATTGTTTTCAAGAGTGAATGTTGTCTCTAACATTAATGGGTCGTTTTAGCATTTTTTTAGCTGAATGTGTATCTCGTTAGTATAAATAGTAACCTCAATTATTTTATACAATTTTCACGATATTAATTCATTTGTATACTCTTCCTCGAGCATCGCATAAATCCTCTTTTTTATTTTGACTATTCCACCGGTTGTTGCTTTTTTGTGTTCGTTATTTCAAAAATTGTGTTTTATCTATCAAATATATTTAAATTAGATGTAACGGTTTAGATCCAGCGATAGCAGAAATTGTCTTCTTTAGGCTTTTCTTTCGGACTTCCCCTCAATGCTTTAAAATGTCTACTAGAGTAAGGTTTTGTTCTCCTCCCCAACCAACATGGGACATCACAATCCACCCCTCTTCGAGGCCCAGAATCCTCGCTGACACTCTTTCCTTCCTCCAATCGATGTGGGAATAATTTTATTTTAATGCGCCTTTAAAAAAAGCTAAAATTGGATGATCTGGATTTGAATTTGTTTTTGCTGCCACGTGAATATAATCAATATTTTTTTGGCTACTTATTTATTTCTTTTTAAGCCTGTAATACGCTGCCACGTGTCCTTCAGAGGGGGCCTTTTCTTCCAATAAAAAGGAAAAAAAAAATAAAATAAATATACATCTATTGCTTCTAAAAGTATTTTTTCAGACATTGAAAAAAATTACATTTTCAAAATTAAAACATATTTTTTTTAGATAAAATACAAAAATTACGAATATTGTTATTAAATTAATATAATATTTTTATTTTATTGTTCACGTGGTAATAGACTTACTAGTTTTGAAATAGTTATAAATGTCATATCTATTCAATTGTATTAATTGATGTCACGTAGTAATGGACTTACAAAAAATATTACTTCACCTATATCTCGCTCTCTGTCCTCGTCATACTCATTTATTATTATTATTATTATTGTTTTTTAAATATATTATTTGAAATTAAACGTNTGTTATCCTCCTCAATCAACGCGCGACATCACATTAGAGAACGTGAAATACACCCTTTTAAATTAACCACATACGGTGAAATTACAAAATAACACGAAGTAATTTTTTAAAATACTAAAAGTAAGAACAAAAGAATTAAAAAAAAAAAAAAAAAAAAAAAAAGANATTCCATCATTTATTTTTATTTTATTTTATTTTTCTCTAGTTGCTATCATTACCACGACATTTGCAAGTGGTTTATTGGGAAAGTGTTTATGGTATGTAATCTATATTATCAAGAGGGTCTGACTTACATAGAGTATTAGGGATGGCCAGATTTCATGGATTTTTTGTCGTTTTTTTTTTTTTTTTTTATTTTTATTTTAATGCGCCTTTAAAAAAAGCTAAAATTGGATGATCTGGATTTGAATTTGTTTTTGCTGCCACGTGAATATAATCAATATTTTTTTGGCTACTTATTTATTTCTTTTTAAGCCTGTAATACGCTGCCACGTGTCCTTCAGAGGGGGCCTTTTCTTCCAATAAAAAGGAAAAAAAAAATAAAATAAATATACATCTATTGCTTCTAAAAGTATTTTTTCAGACATTGAAAAAAATTACATTTTCAAAATTAAAACATATTTTTTTTAGATAAAATACAAAAATTACGAATATTGTTATTAAATTAATATAATATTTTTATTTTATTGTTCACGTGGTAATAGACTTACTAGTTTTGAAATAGTTATAAATGTCATATCTATTCAATTGTATTAATTGATGTCACGTAGTAATGGACTTACAAAAAATATTACTTCACCTATATCTCGCTCTCTGTCCTCGTCATACTCATTTATTATTATTATTATTATTGTTTTTTAAATATATTATTTGAAATTAAACGTTGAAGATTTTTTTAAAAAATAACTCTTCTCCATTAGAGTATTTATTAAAATGAAAATTTGTATTAATAAATAAAATTATTTAATTAAAATCTCAAAATAAATTATTTAATGTCAATGAGTTAAAATAACATAAAAAAAACTTTTAAAAAAAATTGTGTACGAGGATATTTGATGTCTTAATTATTAAGATTTTTTTTTTTTGTCTCGATCTTTTAATAAATATATTATTATTTGATGTCTTCATATAAGATTCTTTTACAACCCAAAATATATATTTATTTTAAATTTTAAGTACAAATTGAGCCATGAAAAACAATTTGGAATGAGAATCGATTACATGAAGATTCCAAATGCACTTTGAGGTCAACTTTAGCTATTTTACCTTTTTTAGTTGAATTTTACTTCAATGTGTCGAAACTCCCGGATGGCTAACAATTGGAATGAAATATGGTGTCGTTATTTAACCAATTCCACGTAGTTAGATTTAATCATTAAATAATTTTTCTTTTTTTTTTTTTATTTTTTTATAAAAATTAATGAGATGAATAAAATCATTAACTAGTGAATATAATTGTAATTAAATTAATTAATTTTTTTTTAGTTCAACCATTAATTTGAGAAATTTTAATAGATTTCGAAAATTATATATATATATATATATATATATATATATATATATTAAAATAAAATAAAATAAAAAGTATATGTGGCACGGTCTTCGAGTTAGGCTAGCCTGTAAATTGGCGGTTGATTAAATGAAAGTCCATTAAAAAAAAACATATTTATAAAATGGCATGAAAATTAAAAATAGTATATGATCAATAATTAATGAATTGATTAAATTAAATAAAACAAAAAAAAATAATTGAAAATAATTGAGCAATTGGTTGTCAATGGTGCGGCCATGTTGATAGATCCGCACGACAATTTGATATTTTGTTTTTTTATGAATGATTACATGAAAACCTAACCTTTGAACTATTCAAATTGCTTTTTTCATTTGATTTTGAAATTTCAATTTTTATATATATATATATAATAAAATAAAAACAAAATTTTAAAACAGTTGAGCCTAAAGACCCATTCAATCTAAATAAATAAATAATATATATGTATATATGTGTATATATACGCGCCCTAAGTGATGGATAGGTATCCATGGAATAATAAACGAAACTTGATTATTTTTTAATATGACATAAATTGCAACATCTTACCGTGATTTAAACAACATTTTTTTTTCACATATTCCTTAAAATTTATTTATAGGAAACTATTGAGATTTAAGCTAAAAACCTTGTTTATGAACGAGATCTCTGTAGATCGAAATTGTCAAAGAGCCCAAAAACGATAAAGAATCAACACAAAATAAAGTTTTGAAACCGATTATCTTGATGATCAAAATCAAAAGTAAAGAAGACTCATCTATAAACGTGTGATTCAAAACAATTCACAAAATAACTTGATCAATACTGCTTGAATGACTGCAGCCTAAAAATCATAATATCCAAATTTCCTTTTTTTTATATTCAAAATCTTGATAGTACAACTGGATAAATTATTATTTATAATCTTGAAAATAAACCTTATAGTAACATAGGGTTAATTGAAAGATGGTAATTTTCATGATCATCAATACCATAATGATGACTATGTAAACGTAACTTATAATCTTAAAAATAATTATCTAAAATGTTAAAATACAATAAAACATCGTAACATCTTTATGACATGATTAAAACACCTTATTTCGTATCATCTATATTGCATGATTGATACCTCGGTTCATATCAGCAACCTTAGCTAAACAAAATAAGATTCAACTCAATTTTAATAATTCGAGTTAAGTTGGTTATGTTTTTTCGGCCGAACCTTTTAAATACTCCTAGTACTTTGAGCTCATTAAACTATATTTAATATACACCACATATTTTAATATCTAATCTTTGATATGTTATATCACACCAAATTATTACTCATTAATAACTAATATAGTTCGTATACCAAATAAGCATTAATATAGGGAGTTAAAACATTTACTCACTATAAATAAATTAAAAAAATCATTAATGTAATTAATATTAGAAAATCTAAAAGTTCAGACGGCAATTTGATCTAAAATAATATATACTATGACAAATTATCAAATTATTATTAATTTAAATGACTAAACATTGTTTTAATTTAAAATTTAAAAAAAAAAAAAAAAAAAAAAAAAAAANCACATGGGCGGAGCGTGCCTGTATCGTGATGGGCGGCTGGGAATTTGAAATCCAACGGCTGCAAATTTGTCTGGTTGGGTTTCGTCTAGTCTATTTGCGGTGGCAGATTGAAAGAAAAAGCCAATCCCATCACGTGACAGCGGAAGATTCAAAGATGAAAGGTGAAAGGAAAAAGGCTGTGTAAAAAATATTATAAATAAAATAAAATCAATTTCCCACACGACCCCACCTATTTTTTGCTATTTTTTGTTAAATTACTTATTTTGAGGGAAAAATTAAAATTTAGTCTTTTATAGTTTTATAAATTAAAATAATTTTTTAAAAAAATCTAATGATAATTTAATAATTATTTTTCAAGAGGTTTTGTATTTACAATTAATTTAAAGTTTCTTATCGTCCAGAACTAATTTACCAAAATATCCCTATGTTTTTATCTCATGTTCCTTGCATAGAAATATAATTTGGTGAATCAAATATTTATTATTTATAAAAAAAAAATAGATGGTTCCTTCAAAATACATATATTTACATAATTAGCAATATAAATACAAATACACATATATATATATTAAGTTTATTTATTTATTATTATTATTATTGGTTCCACTAACATACTTAACAACTAATTGGGGAGAGGTAGGTGGAACAAACCAATGTGCTTGATCCAAGTGAGCACCCACTTTCGCATGAATGGTAAAAAATATAGGCCAATATTATTATTGAAAAATATATTTTTCGCTATAAATTAAAAAAAAAATCATTTAAATGTCGATTTAAAAAAAAAAAATAATAAATATAACTTATTGAAATATAAACTAAACTTTGGAGATTTTATTAATAAAAAATTGAAACTAATAATTATATCAATTTAAATATTAAATTTGTAAGTAAGTTTCTTAAAATTTATAATATTTTTTTATTTTAATACTAATCGGTTTTTATTTAGTATGGATAAGGCCAAATAAATTAGTATGCTTAATAATTAAGGGATTATAAAGGAAATTAAATTAATATACTTATTAAATTTTATAATTAAATAATATATATATATATATATTGACAAAATAATAATTAGATAGCAATTTCACAATTTTTTCGCTCTCTTATTTTTCCATTACGCCCAATGGGCTTTTGTTAAAGAATCTTACACCATTAATCTAAATAATATTATAATTAGTTAAATTAATTTGCAATTAGTTATATATTATGCTTAAACCCAAAAGTAACGACGAGAGTTGAGGTGAACACGACTCTCCAAAATGGTACGATATTGTCCACTTTAAGCATAAGCTCTCGTGACTTTGCTTTAGGCTTCCCAAAAAGTCTTGATAGTATTCTTTGATTATAAACTCATGATCATTATATAAATTAGCCGATTTGGAACTTTCATCCAACAATTATAATGTTGTATTCGAGCGCATATTCCACAGGAAGTCGACCAAGGAACTTAGCCTTTTTGCTGCTCTCGTGTTCGGTGGCCCAATCTTCTTTCACACATTTTATTATGTGTTAGGTTTTTTTAAAATAATATATATATATATATATATATATATATATATAATTAAATATAAAAACTTGAATTTAAAAAAATGTTAAATAGGTAAAATATATATTAGATATATATATATATATAATTAAATATAAAAACTTGAATTTAAAAAAATGTTAAATAGGTAAAATATATATTAGATATATATATATATATAATTAAATATAAAAACTTGAATTTAAAAAAATGTTAAATAGGTAAAATATATATTAGATATATATATATATATAATTAAATATAAAAACTTGAATTTAAAAAAATGTTAAATAGGTAAAATATATATTAGATATATAATTAAAATACTTAAAAAAAATATATATATATATATATATATAATATATATATATATATATATATTAATTTTAGACCAATAAAATTATAAATTTAAACGCAATAAACCTATTTAATATATATTTTAAATTCTAGCGTTTTTTAGGCGCTACTCTTCAACTTTATGGACTCTAGTAATTTAAATTTAAAATATTTACCGGAGGTTTAAAAAAATCAAAGGAAGAGCTAAAAATAGGACTAAGAAAAAGGAAAAAAATACGGGATGAGTTGTAACAGTAAAAAAATGGTCGTGGTGAAAAATTTTCTCCACTAATTTTATTTCTATAAAATTTGAAAATATTTGTAGAATGTTTATTTACTGGTAAGAAATTATTATAATTATTTATTGATATTAAAATTACTTGTAAGATTTATTAGACTGATAATTATAAAGTAT
The DNA here is from genome assembly GCF_002806865.2 of Cucurbita pepo subsp. pepo. Taxonomy (NCBI): domain Eukaryota; kingdom Viridiplantae; phylum Streptophyta; class Magnoliopsida; order Cucurbitales; family Cucurbitaceae; genus Cucurbita; species Cucurbita pepo. The sequence goes on from NC_036646.1 coordinate 2,415,779, forward strand.
TTATCTAAAATGGAAATTCGATTTTGCAAAAAAGGGGGGGAAATTGAATGCATGTAAGATGGCAGCATATAAATATCAACGTACATGATCACACGCAAAGACACATCCTCTGTGATTCACAGGAACGTGATCGAGAGCATGCTGCGCGCGTACGTAAAGTGAATCGAGGTACCGATCGACGTCCATTCTTCGAAGTCCAAAGTTTCAGTCAGTGCAAGAGAGATCTTACAATTTGCTTTGTTGCCGCGGCGGAGAACGATCGCAATCCGACCATGAATTGTCTTCAAAACCTTTCAATGTCCGTTCTGAAGTGAAATCATCATCTACTTTTCGATTCATGTCTTGTTTGAAACAATTTCATCCAAATCTATGCTTATGATTTCCTTTCTCAGATCATCTTCTTTGCCGCTGCGAAGCTTCAAATGCCGGCAGAGAAAGCTTGAGTTCCAGCCCTGCAAACTGGTACTCTCGTTCGCGCTACATTCTGTATTTGCAGTTTATGTATCCAGCCTCTCTGTTATTTTTATCGAATGTTAAAATGATTGTTTTGCTTCATACAGGTGATGAGGAACTTTACCGATCTACATCGACGTTCTTCCGTGAAGGTAGCTAGCGACTTAGAAGTGATTATGAGATTCTGTATAAGATTGTTTTACTGCGATTGATTTGTTAGTTTCGTATTAATGCTTATTTCCTTCAAACAGTTTTCCGATTGAATTTTTAGCTCTGTTTGAGGCATAACATCGTTGTGAATGTGTGTGTGCGCGCGCGCGCGCGCATATGCATATGCATATATCATCTTTCAATTTAGGAAATGTATCAATTCTTACAGCAAATAAATCTGTTTGATCACCTGTAGTTTTGGTAGCTTTAGGTCACTGGTCGTTATAATCAATAAATATTTGAAATGATGACTTGTTGTCTATAGGCCGTATCTGGATCTACATCAAGTGTTGAAATAAGTGGCGCTGAAGTGGATGATGCCGAGGCAAAGGAGGAAAAAGAGGCAAAGGAGGAAAAAGAGGAAAAGGAGGAAAAGGAGGAAAAGTCTGAGATATACAGCCAGAACATGACAGAAGCTATGGGTGCTGGTAAGAGCCATCATCCTGCAACTCCACTTTGAACTGGAAAATAACTGTGCTGCTACATAAATTTCATGATTAAATTCATTCAGATTCAGAAATGGTTCGGTGAGAAAGTAACTAGAAATTTGATTTTCCATTATGTGCTAGAGTCGTAACATGTTTTAAATTTGAGTTCAAAGGTGGATGTTCGCTGACTGAATGATCTAACCTGCTTGTTTTTATGACCATAAAACTAGAGCTTAGATTGTTTCTTTCTTAGTTCTTATTCTTCGGTTGTCTAATCTGATTCCTTTTTGACCTTTATGATATAGTATTGACATATAGACATGAGCTGGGAATGAACTACAACTTCATTTGTCCGGATTTAATTGTAGGGTCATGCCTACAGGTGATCATTGTTTTTGACATTTTTCATCTAGTACATTTTTCTGCACCACCTCCCTTACAATTTCATTCTAATCCTAACGAATGTCAGACTCGAGAGGATGTTGACAAGCTCCGCAGCATTGGAGTTAAAACAATTTTCTGCTTGCAGCAAGATCCAGATTTAGAGTATCCACATTCCATTTCAGTAGCAATATTTTCCTTAATTTTTCACTGAATAAAGATTCATTGAATTCATCAATAAAGTAAAGAAATGCTGAATTTCCTTCACTGCATCGAAAAGATATTTTGGGGTTGACATTGGTGCTATAATAGAGTATACAAGGACGTTTGATGATATCGAACATTTGCGAGCTCAAATAAGGTAAAAAGCTGTTTGTTATCTTGACCTATAATGTACTGTACTTTAATGGTAAGCTGTAAATCTGTAAAGCATATAACTGTAATTTGTAATCTTGCGAGATAGTAAGAAGTAGAGTATGATACAACATTATGTTGATAAAGCATTTCAAAAAGCTAAGTATTGCATAGGAATTTATATTTGTATATTTTGTTATGTTGATAAAGCATTTCAAAAAGCTAAGTATTGCATAGGAATTTATATTTGTATATTTTGAAACTACCTATTTTTAGTCCGACCTTCTGAACTATAGATTATATGCACATGTTTTTCACTTTATGTGTTATCTGAAACAAGATTTTTCGTATACTTCCTGTTCCCTCATCTACCACCATAGACCTATACTCTTTATGATATTTGTTGTTTGATCAAGGTTCTCCTCGGCTAAGCTATCTCTAGTGTGTGTTTTCAATTTACTTATCTCAAAGTTCAAATTATTTCATCATCTCACCAGAAAAAATTTCTTACATCATTTCATCAAACTCTGGCTTGGATTTGATCTTAATTAAACTCAGCTTTTAAACGTTTCTAGCTTATTATTCCAAATAAATTTATTCACACACTCAACCTCGTTCAAAGATGAGCGCACATGCATGATGATTTTTTGAAGCATGTGAGGATTTTGCTTTCTACAATGGCCAGTTAAAGTGTGATGCAACAGGGATTTTGATGCATTCGACCTACGGCTAAGATTACCAGCTGTCGTAAGCAAATTACATAAAGCGATAAACCAAAACGGTGGAGTGACTTATATACATTGCACTGCTGGACTTGGAAGAGCTCCTGCTGTTGCGGTATGCACATAAGCTTGCTTCTAGAAATAAATTATGCTACGGTACAAATTATTTATTCAGAATATAATGAATTTTAACTGAGTATAATATTGCATGAAAGATAAAAATATATCGTGAAAAAGGTTGTCTTGGTTTTTATGTGCTGTTCCATACCTCTTCATTCAAGTTTTTGGTATAGATGTCTGATATTTCAACATTTTCCTTTTAATTCCGAAGGATGTATTATACTATATAACTGGGTACATGACATAAATTTCCGTGCTTTTGTTGGAGATGTTCGAGATACTCAGGTGCAGTAGGAGTGTTAATGTTTGATTAACTGTGCTTACATAGCATCAAATGCACTTTTGTCTGTTCCTTTTATTTTAATTAACAAGTGTATTTCTTCATCTGAGGTTGTTGTCATATGAAATCCGATTGTGAACATCATTTTAATCTGAAGAATGTTAAGGTAGGATTGGGAATCTGTTCGTGCAGTAGTTTTTTATAAACAAAAAATCTTTTAGTTTTTAAAATTTTAAAACTAGGCATATAACTTGGGTCTGCCAGAGAAAAGTGAGATTCATATTGAATTATATTTGTATTTGTAATTGCATGTTAAGGTAGGTGTTGGTGGGCATGATGTGCGCGCAAGGGTGATAGGGGCGTTGCTGCGGCAGATCGACCCCCCATCTTATTATCATCTTAGTTTGTCTGTAGCACAACTTTACTTATCAGATTGATGTTTTTTTTTCTTTTTCTTTTTATCAAATGTACTGATAATTATTTGATTGGTTTCTTACCAATTCTTGAAATATCTTATGAACTACAGCTGGCTTATATGTTCTGGGTTCGAGGCTACACGCTCAATGAGGCTTTAGAATTACTGCTGGTAACTTCCCTCATGTGCATTTAAAGTACAGCAGTTTCAAAAACCTTACTGTTGGTTAGATTTACTCCGCGTGTTTCTATTATTTTCTGCTGAATTGGAATAATAGGAATTCAGTTACATACCATACTGCAATACAAAATCTACATAACCTCATCTATCAGTTTTTATTTTTTATTTATTTTTTTATAATAAAAAACGAAGCTCGATAAAACTGAAAGATTACAAAGAGCCAAAATAAATCTAAACTACGTTTACAACTCTGTTTGGAGTCAATAAACCTTTTTGTTAATTATAAATATTGTATTAACCGAAGTGTCAACTAGTTTCTTGACTTGTAATCACGGCTACAACCTTTTTGTTAATCATAAAGTACTGATCTCAAACTATATACGTCTAATGTTGCTGAATGTTCTTGGATTTGCTTTCTTTGCAGAGCAAACGACCATGCTTCCCAAAAATAGATGCTATTAAAAGTTCAACGGCTGATATTGTAAGTATATATATATTTCATCCTTTTTTTTTTTTCTTTTTTTCTTTTTTTCTTTTTTTTTAAAAAAAATAAATACTTATATTTCAATATCTTTTTGCATAATAGTTTTTATCCCCAAAGCTGAAGATCATTGTTTTTTTTAATTGAGTTCCGTGGGTAGTTCCTTAGCTGACTTCGTAACTTGTTCTCTAATTTTAATTTTGGTATATTTTTCAGCATTGAATTTAGCCATGAGTGCTCGTTAATTGGGACAATTGAAAACCTACACAAATGAGTAGAGGAGCTACCAATTTCTGTTGACTTAACTTTTCAGCTACTGTCCTTTTTTTTTTTTTTTTTTTTTTAATCTTGTTTTTTTAATTTCATCGCCACATGAATTTTGAGAAAGCTGACTTCGCATCTTATCATCTCTTTGTTATAATGTATTACGAAAGTGATTGACCGATGTATTTTACTTGAAGCTTTCGGGATTTAAAAAGAAGCCCATCACTTTATCGTGGGAAGATGACCAATGCTCAATTGTAGAGGTATCTGGACTTGATATTGGATGGGGTCAGGTAACCATTTTTCTTTCTTTCTTCCTCTACCATCTGCTTGATTGATGCCTATCACTTGAACATTTGATTTAGTTTTGGAAAACGGTATATACGTGTAACATATGTCTTTAATTTCTCTTGCTTAATACTTTTCTTTAATAGATCACAAGATATTTGGATACTCTAAACAGTCCTTAAATATGCATTCATAGCAGGAAGTAGTTGACAATTGATGAGATTTTTAAATCTTATGTTTTAAATTTGAATCCTTTTAATTCTTTGTCTAGATAGCATAACAAGTATATCAGGGTTGTAAATTGAAATTTTTCGTTTCATAGACACGTAGTTTGGATGCTATTTATATCCTAGAAAGAATTTGAACCATCTTTTGGCGTTTTCTATGGATGGTGTGAAGTTGTGGAATTGGGCATTAAATGAACCTCCGCAGTGGTATTATTTACTTTGAGCCTAAGCTCTCGTGAATATTCTGCATTTCTGTGGATGCTATTTCCCCAGTGCCTTTAGGCTGTCTTTCCATCTTATGGATGTATTTAGTCTCCGAGTTTTGCATTAAAAAAAAGAGTTTCAACTCACGGATACCAATTTAGATAACTTGATGCATCATATGAGTTGTTACACAAATGGAGTTTTTCCCTCTAATTAACTATATTATAGGTTATAACATTAATAGGATTATCATCAGTCAGAAGTACATGGATCAACCTTTGAATCATTGTCTTTAACTATACTGTTTCTATGCATTCTGCATTACATCATAGTTTTTAAAGGTATCTATCTGCACGTCTTTAATTCACTGTAGCATGCAAAAGAAGAATTTTCTGTGCAATCTGAATTGCTTAACCATACTGCTTCTGTATCACACCCTTTTTTCTTTCTTTCCTTCTTTGTTTTGCACTTTGTTTGTCCCTGATAAATTATCTGCAGGTTGGTGATGATGATTTAATAAATAGTTTTCTCCCTCTCGCATGATCGTGATGAATTAAAGAAAATAAAAAAAAGATAGGATTAACAATCATACCGGCTAAGGGATGTATTCTACTATTTCACTTGTGGCCAAATTAAAAATGAAAATTTTGAACTTTTTCGATCCGGATAAAAGTTATTAGGCCTTAGCTGTAAGAATTATCAACAACTTTGATTAGTAAGAAGTATTTATTGTTATATTTGTGGAATTTTTGTCCCAGAGGGTTCTATTAAAATTCGACAAGGAACGAGGTGTATGGATTCTCAACAAGGAACTGGCGGTATGAGTGATTTTTTCAATTCATTATGTTGAAATAGTGGTGTGGTTGTTGGTTTCTTGTAATTTTGTCATTTGGTTTAACAGGAAGGACTATATGAATACAAATATATCATTGATGGTCAATGGAGGTGCAACGAAACCGAGCCCGTCACTCCACCCAACAAAGATGGCCACGTCAACAATTTCATTCAAGTACGATCTCCATAATTAATGAAATTATTCCTTCTTATTTATTTATTATTATTTCTTAACATGATTTTAACTTGCACTTACTTGCTATTTATATATATTTTTAATAAAATAAGTCTATAAAGACTAATTTCACAAGATTTGAAAATTAAAAAGTTACATTCTATAAATAAATAAAAAATGCTTTCTATTTGGCCAAAAATTTAAATAATTTTTTAAGAAAAATGAAAGTTATTGTAGAAAATTTGTAATAAAACAAATATAATTTTTCAAAAATCAAATGGTTATTAAATGGGAAATTAATATTTGATGTTTGGTTTTTCTAAAATCAAGTTTCTTTTGTTTTTGTTATCTATTTTTCACAAATGTTTTTAAAATTCAAACTACAATTTGAAAACTTAAAATTCACTTGATTACCATTTAATTTTTGGTTTTTAAAAATTGTGTTCTTTTTTCATAGTGAACTATTTAATTTTTCAGTTGGTACTATTTTGTAACTATTTGATTTTTATTTTAGACAATTAAGTCTATAAATACTTCAATATAACTTTAAAACAATATAATTTGGTGTTTTGCTCTTTTTTTTTTTTTTCTTTTTTTTTTTAACAAATGTTTGTATAATTCAAATTAAGCTTTGAAAATTTAAAGTTACGTTGGACAACTATTTGGTTTTGGTTTTTTGTTTCTAGAACTTGTGCTTATTTTCTCTATCATTTCTTTTATATTTTCTATCTCAATTTAGGAAACATTGGAGTTTCCAGCTAAATTCTAAAAACTAAAACAAGTTTTGGAAACTTGTTAAAAAACTAAAGTCACATCCAAACCGTTTTTTTATTCAAACACTTAAATTCTTAAAACCGATCTTTTTGTCAGGTTGATGGTGATGATGATCCAAGTAGTGAGAGAGCTATTGTCCGAGGAAGGTTAACTGGAGACGACCCAGAACTCACGAATGAAGAAAGAGGCAAAATAAGGCAATTTCTTGAAGCTTGCCCGAATGAAAATTGAATCAGGGTATTCTTTTACCTAGAATTATTAATTTTTTTACCTCGAGATAGAGTATAATAATAGTGTCAATAAAAGAAATAAATGGATCGAATTTTATTGGCACGATTCCAGTTAGATTATTTGATTTTTATAGACCAAGTATTTTAAATGATGTTGATTTATTAAAATGTAATAAAAATTTCTTAAATCTTTCTAAGTACACTGTCTCGCTTTCTTTGGCTTTCTTTTCCTTTTGTTTGTTTTTTAAGTAATATAATCGTCCAAACACGCTTCAAAAAATATATAAACAAACAAAAAAGTATTTTATTAGGTTAAATAGAAAAAAATACACCTAAAACTTTGTACTATGTTTTAATAATATACTTCTATTTTAAAAAGTCAATATTTTATTTTAAAATACTTTTTTAGAAGTTTTTCACCTCTAATAATGAATAAGAATAATCAATTCTAACTTTTTAATGGCAATTTCAAAAAAGCACACTTCTATATCAAAAAATGAATTTGAAAAAATATTTGGAAAAGTAAGGGGGCGCCTGGCAGCGTTGAAAGCTTTTTCGCTACCACAATCTATTTCAACAAGTCACAAAGTTTTGTTTTTGAGAAAAATCACCTAAATAATGTACTTTAATATTTTATGGACAATTTCGTAACACAATTTATCGGTTTAGTAGAAGTTCGTTTGTATTATGTTTATAAAATATCCATAAAATTTTAAAATTACATTAGTACAACTAACTTAATTTATAAAAAGGTTTTGAAAAACTTTTAAAGGGGGTTTTTGAAACTCTTACCTTAAGGTTAAGGTATGTTTTAAGCAAAATATTAAACTTTCAATTTATAAGAGTGTTTTTAAATTTTTTTAAAGTTGGTAAAGGTTTTTTTATTTTATTTATTTATTATTTTATTTTTTTTTCTAAAAAAAGGTAGATCGGAAGNCTTCTAAAATTGGGGAACTTATTTTTATTAATTTAATTTTTCTCCACCTATTAAGGGTAGAAGTGATTTTGTTAAAAATAACTTTTTTTTATAAAAAAAAAAGTACTCAGCGTAAATTTTTTTTTAAAAAAAAAAATAGAACCTAACTATTTATTTAAAATTTCTATTATTTCAAACAAAAATGGCAAATATATGGTTTTAAACTATTTTTTTGAACTAAAAATTTATTTCAATATTAACGTGGAGGTGATGTGATGATGACCCAAACCTTAATCTATATGAAAAATGACATTCAAACATGTTATTTTTCATCAAATAAAAAGTCAAGTGTAATATTACAAACATTTTTTAAACAAATGACAAAATTAAAATATTTTTTTAACTAGAAATAGTTCAGATAAACCCTCTTAAAAATAATCACTAATTCATTAAAAAAATCACTTACCAAAATATGATTTTTTTTTTTTTTTTTTATCCATCATTTTCAAGTTGGTTAAGTGTCTAAATTGGATTTTAGAAACTGAAAGAATCATTGCAAAAAAAGCTTGAAAGAAAGTCACGTACTTGAATTTGACGGTCTTCTGTACTCGTTGAATTGTACCAACCATCCGCCGCTGGGTTAGAAAGCAACGACTCTCTATCTAGAATATGCATCTCCAATCTGCAGCAAGAATAGAACTAAATATTTCATCAATTAATTTTTTTTTTTTTTTTAAAAAGGACCATTGACGACAAAATTATTTAAGTTCTTCTATCCTCCAAGCGGCTTTTGACTGTGATTCATGCTTAAGCTTAGCCCAAGCCTTTGTTCCTATCGCTTACATAAATCCCTTCCCAACATACATACATCTCCTGTTAACGAGTTTCAGCCAAATTTGTATCCATGGCTTCAGCATTGCAATGTTGGAAGGATCCCGACCACATGAACTCCTGACGTTCTTCAAACGGATGTTGCTCTTTGATTTAAGCAAATCATTCTCCGCCCACTATGATATGCCCACGCATTTATCAGGATTTCCAACAACCAACAATAACACTTACGTAAATGGTAGTGTTCGAAATATTTTTAACGTCTTTGAGAAATTCTAAGAGAGGAAAAGTGCTTTGAAGGCTTTTAAATGTGTTAGTATAACAAGTGTTCTAATTTAAAAATGGTTAGAAGAATACGAAGTTCTTCTAATCCCTTGGAAATACTTTTCGAAGTTTTATTTATTTATTTATCTATGAATATTTGGTTAGAAATCAAAAACCAAAAAGCCAAAAGTGATTTAGAAATCCTTCCTGAAAAAGTTTTGGAAATGTATATAGAAGTGATTTGAACATTTTTGACATTGCCAAGCCCCTCGACTCGTAGTTTAAAAAAAAAAACTACGCCATAAAAGTAATCTCCTCAAGGAGAGGAAAAAAAAAAAGGATATTTACCTCCAGCCCTGAGGAAGCAAGCAAGAACATTCATATGACATTGTCAAGCTTCCTGTCTACGGCATCTAATGAAATCAACAAACATCCTGCAGCCCAAATATCAAGATTTCAGTCAATAAATATTCAAGCCAAAAAATGGAATCCATTGTAATAGAGTCAACATGGGGGGAAATTGAAGAACAGGAATAGAGGTAATGTGAGAGATATTATGGATGGGAGAAGCTCACAAGACTAAGTCCACGAAAAAGAGCACCATGATGCAAAAATGTCCAAGCACCAGATCCGCTGTATATCTCGTAAATGCGGACTGGCCGCCCTGCCCTTTCAAGCTCTTACTTGGATATGCAAATCTCTTGAGAACTTCCTCCAAGAGATTTGTATATCCAGCAATGCACTCTGTAGCAAGCACATTTTTAGTTAGCAATCTTCCGGATGAAGCATTATTGTTTGCAATTCTAGTGAGCCTTCCATCAGAACAAAGAATCGAGAGAGCTCTTATCAAAGCATCCGAACTGAATTTAGTAAAAATTAACCCATGGATCCCCTCGACAACCTGCACGTTTCAAGACACTACTATTATACTTTTCCTTTCTAGTAGAGGAAGGGGGGAGAGACGTAAAATGGAAACGAAGGAAAATGAGACTATTGTTCTATAGTACAATAACAAAAGGAGAACTTGAATGAACTTACATATTCGTTAATAATGGGCAAATCAGGTGCCAGTATTGGGGATCCAAAGGTCATGGCCCGAATGAATAGGGGAGGAAAATCTTGTACATTTTGCAAAAATTCACTAAAAACAATATCGGCCAAGTATAAGATATCATTTACGTCATGACCAAAGCCATAATGACTTAAACAATCACGAAGTCCTAAACGTGAAGCAGTCTCCTACAAATACTTGGATCTAAATATAGTAACAGAAAAAATCACAAGAAAAATGAACAAAAGCAGACATCAGTGATGAAACGTCTTGATCTCAAGTCATACCAAATGAATTCCTGCTTCTACAACATTGATGTGACACCAAAGCAGCCATTAATCTCGTTTAAAAGAACAAGAAAAAGAAAAAAGAAAAAACCAAGAACAGAAACTAGGTGGTGCATCCACTAACTGTGACAAGCTCATATATGATACGTAGCAGTCTTATCCTACAGGCATCCATGTAACCATTGAAAATAACAACATAACGCCATTCCTTTGTACCTAGCCTTCGTTTTGTACACTTACGTTTTTCATTATCTAAGTTTGGAAAACCATAAAGAATTTAGACCTCTATACCACTAGTAGAATGTTCAAGTCTCTATAGATAAAGAATTCAAACCTCAATAGATAGGTTATACCCTATATCATTAAAGCATGTAAGTGACAGACAGAGAATAGAACTTGGAAGCAACAGAAACTCCAATCTACAAAAAAAACAACCTTCCCATGTCCACTGTTTTCGAACCATATTAAACATAAATAATATCTACAACTTCTCATTGTTCAATGTAATCGTTCAATCCCAATCACTAAGAAAACTAATTATAAGAGAGTTGTAGTGGACATACGATGAATGAAAGGTGATCCAAGTTGTTCCACAAATTCGATGAGTCTCAGATGCTTCAACGACACATCCGTACCCTGTCTTGCGGAATATGCCAAGAGAATCATGTATCATGTGACTTCTTACACTACGCTATTTGAGCAAATAAAAATCAATTATGCAATACAAGTAACAAAAGCAATGTCAAATACCTCACCTAAATCACATCCAAGCTTCTTCATGTTCTTCATTACCAGTAATTAAGAACAGGATTGTGAATCTCTACAAGCCAATAATACTCAGTCACTATGACACAATCTTATAGATTGGGAAACAAACAGTGATCGCTGGTATGGAAAGCAACTAATTATCAGCATGGAGTCGAAAGTGAAAACTCCGTCAGCTTATAATATTTATATAAACGCAAAAACATACCAATTCCAAATTGATGATGTTATTGGCAGATGATCACAGTAGGAACAGTGGGATAGGCGTACACCGGAATCCACAGTTCATTTCCATTAACTGTATCTATCATGTCATTCGAAGATTTTCACCTACAGTTCTTCCATGCCTCAAAGGTCAAAATACATGACTATATATTCTAAAAACAGGATTTCATTTTTAATGCAACTTCACTGTAAAAAGAAGAAAAAAATTGTATCAGTTAAAATCCAGTGCATGCTCGTGTGTATCGTTTAAGAAGCACTTAGAACAAAGAAGATAAAAGCAGTTCACAAAAGGCTTCGGATCCGAGAGTTTGGTAAGAAGTTTCTGGTGTCTAATTGTCGAAATCGACAACAATAGTTTCAATCTGACTTGAGATAGCAACTTTGTAATGCAGTTAGCCAGTTTCGATGATATAGCGTAATATAAGAACTGCAACGCAATGATGCGCTAATCACCACCTCGAACAGATATACCTTCGTTTCTGTAGGTGCTCGTAACTTCCGGCTCAGTCACTTAAAAGATCAATACCATCAGCAAAGCCATAGAGCTCAATCTATGAGTTACTTAGAAGTCTTAAGGCAGGGCACATTAGTCATATAAACGTTCGACTTATCATTGCACCTAGAGGTATGCATATCGCTCTAATTAGAAAGTCGTACAAATAATTTCTTTCAGAAAGCAAAAAAACTAATCAACACATTCTATTATTCCAAACCTAGCGATGATATTAGTTTGAATTCGTCTTCCAAGACAGAAGACATAGAAATGGATAGTGAAGCATGTAACTCAATTCATTGTCAGATAAGTTCATTCGAGTGACTAATTAAACCATAACTTGAGAATACAAGAAAGATTCGGAACTCGAACACTCACCAGAGCAAGCTTCGATTTCTGATAACCAAAAAGATCCTCAAAGCGCAATCGATCGAGATCATTACCTTCTATGAACCTCCGAGGAATCCTCTGCAGTAAGAACACCGAAGTCATCTGACTCTCCAGAAACAACGAAACAATGAACAACATGAGCAACGAAAAGCCAGCAAAAAACGAAGAACGCTCTCCTTCTAAACGCAAACCATTAGCGATCAAACCAGGTTTGATCGAGAACGCGAGATAAGACAATCAGACGACACACTGCCTTGCTCCTGATGCTGCTTAAGATTTCACCACGAAAGAGAGCGGTCACTGAACATAATGAAGCCGAGACCACCAAAGCCGGAGTCATCTCCATCGCCATCAACCGGCGGAAATGACTGCGGCACGATGGAGTAGATTATACGAAACCTTCGCCTCGTAAAAAATTGGCGGGAAACTGTACTGTTTGAAGCTTGGTTGTTAAGGGAACAAGAAAGCGAGAGTAGCGCGAAGCGAAAAGAACGAGTGATTCGTTTCTTTTCTTTTCTGATTCGTTTTCAGCGTTCCGTTTCGCTTTTATATCCCTCTAGTTATAGCCGACTTCGAGCACAAGAATTTCCGTCTTGTCAAAAATTAATAAATAAACAAAAATATCTCCCTCGATCCTTAATTCAATAAATAAAATATTTAATTTATTTATTATATGTGCAAAATATTTTTTTTATTTATATAATTTTATATATTTTCTTATTATAAGCTTGTTCCAAGTTTATATATATATATATATCGAGAGCTTGGAGAGGGAGGAAGTAGCTCGAGTCGAAGAGGAGAGGATAGCCCCCCGCTTGACAAGGAAGATCACTCATCATAATGATCTGTGAGATCCTATATCGGTTGAAAAGGGAAATGAAACATTATTTATAAGAGTGTGAAAACATCTCCCTAGTAGACGCATTTTAAAATCGTAAGGCTGACGATAATACGTAACGGATCAAAGTAGATAAGATTTGTTAGCTGTGGGTTTGGGTTGTTACAAGTGGTATCAGAGCTAGACATCCGACTGTGTGCTAGTGAGGATGCTGGCCCTCAAGGGAGGTGGAGTGTGAGATCTCACATCGGTTGAGAGAGGGGAATGAAACATTTATTATAACGATATGAAAACCTCTCTCTAGTAGATGTGTATTAAAATCGAGAGGCTGAAGATAATACGTGAAAACCTCTCTCTAGTAGATGTGTATTAAAATCGAGAGGCTGAAGATGATACGTAACAGCAATCACCTTAAGAGCTTGGTGGGCTTCTTGAGGTTTCTGACTCCAAATGGGCTTTTCGTTTGAAAGCAGGCCCAAAACGGAAATTAAACCAGATAGCTGATTACGATAGTGTGGAATGTGGACATTTTCGTAATTTACATTTTACTTATTAGACGAATTTAAAACAAAAATCAATAATAAATTTTTATTTTATTTTTAAAGAATAAACAATTAGGTAGTTGTGGATAAATTCCGAAACGACGTCGCTTTCAGAGACAGTTTGGAAGTTGTAACCACAAATGAAATAACTATAATTCATGTTCATGTGTGAAATAGAACTGTTCAATAACAAATATTAAAATAAAAAACAGATCATTTCATCATTTATATAAATCCGTATTTAAAAAAGAAAAATAATAAATGGTTGAAACAATAACTCAAATAAATAAATAGTTTTTATTTAATATATTTATTTCTTTTTTTTTTTTTCGAATAAATGGTACTAATTAAAAAATACAAAATCTAAAAAAAAAAATGGATTTACCTAATTTTAGGTTGATTGAGTTGATGATTTATGCAACCAGAATAGAATAGAGTTCACAACCTAACTAACTTAACACAACTCTTTATTTTCGAGTTTTCAAATTATTATTTTTTAATTATTTAAAAAAATTATAATCATATACTATACAAATTACATTAAATATTAATAATTAAAATCTCATAAAATTCAAATATGAAATATTTATAAGTTATAATACATCATTAACGTTGGTTGCAAATGTCAAATACTTTTAATTTTCATTAGAGTACGGTAAGATTGTATCTTAGTTTCATATTGGTCAGGTCAAGAACCGAGCCAAATTTCAATTTTTTGAAAATTCAAACCAACCCAAATTAGAAAAATCTAATTCAACCTAAAAAATTATTTTGATTTTATTTAATAAAATTAATTTTTTAGAAATTAAAAAATAAAAAATAAATTATTTTTTTAATTTCAATACTTTATTAGCAGAAAATACTAAAATTAGAAATATGGCAGTAAAGAACGTGGGTTGACTCGGGTGGTTAAACTCCAACAAATAAAAAACAAAACGTGTGGAGCATTATGAAGTGAATTTTGGGAGCTGTGCGAGCTGCGTGGCTGCGCGGGCATTACTTTAATTTGACTTCTAATCCATTATTGCCTTCTTAATGCGCGTTTTAGTTTGTGCTTAGCCTTTTTTTTATTTTTAAATATAATTTCAGAACATTATTTTCATTCCTTTGTGGTCCTAAAAATCTTTCATTATCTCAAGATTTGGTTTCTAAACCTTTTTTTTTAATCCAGTTACTAAATTATAAATATAAATTGAAATTAGAGTGATAGAGATGAGTTTTATATATATATATATATATATATATATATATATATATATATATATATATATCTAAGAAAAATACTAATTATGTGACGTTCGAGATGGTATTAAAGTGAAGCTTCATTTGGTAGGTTTTGGTTCGGGGACGAGCTAAGGTAAAAATTATAGGACACGTGATGCATAAATAAATTGATACCACGTTCCAATAAAAATAATCATTAAAATGTGAATCTATGACTAAAAACAGTTTAAAACAAATACTAATTTAGGTTATGACAGTGAGTTTATAATCAAACAATACTATCTCAATTGGTATGAGATANCATGAGTTTATAATCAAACAATACTATCTCAATTGGTATGAGATATTTTGGGAAAGCCCAAACCAAAGCAGGTGTGTTCATTTAATATGGTATCAGAGTCGTGCCTTGAACTTAGCCATGTCAATAGAATCCTCAAATGTCGAACAAAGAATTCCAAAGAAAAAGGAGTCGAGGCTCGATTAAGGGGATATCGTATATTTTATTTTATTTTATTTTTTTTGAAATATTACATTCGTGTATTCACTCGATACAGGTCTAATTTTTTAGATTAAGGGGATATCGTATATTTTATTTATTTATTATTATTTTTGTTTTGAAATATTACATTCGTGTATTCACTCGATACAGGTCTAGTTTTTTAGATTTGTATGTCCAAGAAATCTTGTAAATATTTCATGTAACCAAACATATGGGACCCTTATATTTAATACCATCCTTATACGAATTATCATGATTTTGAATTAAATATTAAAAATGCATATTAATAATATTTTTTTTATTAAATTTATTTATTTTCACAGTCGCGAAACATCTTTAAAAAAAAAAAAAAGAAAAAAACATGTATATTTAAAATTGACAATGACATGTCTATTTATTGTTTTAAAAAAATAATTATAAAAAATGTAAGAAATAGTCTAAATTTTTAAGGAAATAAAAATTTATAATAAGTTCATATAAATCACAACAATTTTTTTTTATTATTTTTAATTTCATTCAAATTATTACATACCAATATTTCAATTTACTGCATTAAAAATTTAGCACACAATTTCTTTTTATTTTTGCACGAATTTTTAATTTTGGACATATTTTTAAATAAAAAATTAAATACCCCACTTTTGTTTTTTTTATGAATAGACAAAATCAGACCCATTAACTCATTAAAAAATAAAATCATTAAACAAGGAAAATTAAAAAATAAAAAATAAAAAAATCCCCAATGTCTTTCCTCGAACATTATTTCCATATTTTCGGTTCTAAACTTAAATTTACATGACTTTATTAATTTATAAATATTAAAAAACAAAATTAATAGTACGGTAAAATAAAAATTAAAAATTAATTACCACAATTATTGATGCCGGTTAAAATATTAGTCGCCCACTAACAGATGGCACGTTCCCTTATTTCCTAATTGAAAATTAACATTTTTAACATTACGTACACCTTATTTAGCTGTATTCAAATAAGACGGACAATAAAAATAAAACCCGATAAAAAAAAGAGCATAGATTATAGGGTTATGGTATAAGTGTCCTTTAAAATTTGTAGTAATTATATTTATATTTTACAAAAAAAAAAAAAAAAAAAAAAAANTTCATACCGGTTGAAATATCAGTCGCTCATTAACAGATCGCACGTTCCCTTATTTTTTAATAAAAAATTGAAATTTTTAACGGTACATACACCTTAGTCAGCTGTATTCAAAGAAGACGGACAATAAAAACAAAACCCGATAAAAATAAAAAATAGTAAAGATTATAGGAGTATGGTATAAGTGTCAAAGTTTTGAAATTTGTAGTAATTATATAAAT
The DNA here is from genome assembly GCF_002806865.2 of Cucurbita pepo subsp. pepo. Taxonomy (NCBI): domain Eukaryota; kingdom Viridiplantae; phylum Streptophyta; class Magnoliopsida; order Cucurbitales; family Cucurbitaceae; genus Cucurbita; species Cucurbita pepo. Next base: position 2,432,461 of record NC_036646.1, read on the forward strand.
ATTTTAAAAAAAATGTGTATAAGCATAAGATAATAATAAGCGGATGATTAATGCTGAAATCCAAGCAGTTGGTACGCTACCAGACAACTCACGTGGAAAGATTCACTTTTTGGCTATGAGTTGGTATTTGGTAAACCCAATCCCATCCAAAATCCTAATCCAATTTTCACCCCTTTTTTTTTTATTAAAAATGATTATATAAATATTATTTATAAAATTATAATCCAAGGTATCCGATGCTCCAAAACGCACCGTTTTGGGCTTGGATCTTCGCGATTGAGCTTCGTTTCCTGCCGCCGCTACTCCACGCGCGTGATCCCACCGTTACATTTATGGCAAATTTTACTGACTTATTCCGATGGTCATTCCATAAAATATTATTATTATTATTTATATATTTTAATCGGATTAATTCACGGAAACAAATGTATCCTATACATGACATGACTAATATATATAGAAAATATTCAATAAAAATAGCGTGGATTTAAATAAAAATAAAGTATCTAACCTTTTACCCTAACTCTCCGTCATCTGTACGAGGATTTTATGTTAACCTGAAAAATAAGAGTAGCACGTGACTGAGTATTTTGATAAATACTAAGTAATTGTAACAACTCAAGCTTACCGCTAGTAGATATTGTCTGCTTTAGCTCGTTACGTATCGTCGTCAACCTCATAATTTTAAAACGCATATGCTAAGGTGAGACGTCCATACCCTTATATGGAATGTTTCATTCCCCTCTCCACTCTAACTGATGTAGGATCTCCAACCATACATGAATATGAATACCCTAACTCTCCATCATCCGTACAAGGATCTTACCTTTACTTGAAAAATAAGAGTAGCACGTCACTGAGTATTATGAGAAATCCTAAGTAACTTTAACAACTCAAGTCTACCGTTAGTAGATATTGTCCGCTTTAGCTTGTTACGTATCATCGTCAACCTCATAATTTTAAAACGTGTATGCTAAGGAGAGACGTTCACACCCTAACATGGAATGTTTCGTTCACCTCTCCACTTCAACTGATGTAGGATCTCACAATAACTTTACTGTTGGGGTCGAAACATGCAAGTGCATGTGATATAGTGTTTGTTGACGATGTTCGGAACAGTCTAATTATTTTGATAATATTTTTAATTATTATATTTTGTTAAATTAGAATAGTACAAATAAAGGATGGAAATTCAAGACCATATATGATTATAATAAACAAGAGAATATTTAAAATTTCACGCAAAAAGTTTGTCTGGATCGATGTTCTCATGCATCCAAACTTGCAAACAAAAATTCAAAAGAAAAAAAAATAAAAAAAATAAAAAAATAATGGAAAATGCCACGTCAGATCCGTGGCATGTTTAAGCAACATTATGGTAGGTTTGAACAGCAAGTTCCTTTCTTTTGCATGTGCAATCATATGAGTATGTCACGAGACACGACATACGAACATGTAGAAAAATAAAGGTGTGAGTGATGTGCACGCGCTGTTGAGCGCGTGTGGGAAAAAGCATGGATTGGCCTAACGAACTCTGCAGCAGTGTCCACATGTCTATGTCCAAAAAGCAAGAGCGCCCACGACGCCCAGATCGGGCAAGGCTATTAATTACCAGATCGCCCCAATCTTAATATGATCCTTCCAATGGATACTTTTACTTCTCTTCTACATTCGACACGTGGCTTCTTCTTATTTGTCACTTCTATCAACTTCTTACTCATTAATATTCTTAGCACAAATCGGGTCCTGACACTCTGCCACATTGCTCGTTGAAACTCGGTTATTCATCGGAGTTCAATACGAGCACTTTAGAAGTTTTATTTCTTTTCGAAGTTCTCGAGCGTTCATTTAAGTTGTTTCATGTCGATTATAGAATAGTCTTTTGGTTAGCTTTTCTCGTATAAGATCTGTCATCTTAACAAAAACTATATTAAAAATGGATATTCTCGTAAAAGTCCATTTATAGGCCAGGACCATACAACTCTTTAGGTTGTTTGTCCATTAAAGTGGTACGTGAGCTGGATTCAAGACAATGGATTTTTAGCTTGATAGATCATTACAAGCTCACCTAAGCACATCGAACTCTTAGGGTTTCCTGCATGTATTCATTTGTAATTTGCCGATGTGTTTCATAAACGTGCATGCTTAGGCCACGTCTTACACATACACATCAAGCGTAAATATAAAATTTAAATTCTCATTTTACTCGGTTTAAAGATTAAAAAAAAAAACATTACAGGTATGTATTAGATTTATAAGTGAATTTAAATATTTAATACAAATAAGTTGTCATATAAATCAAATTAAATTAACATTTTATGTTAAAATCAAAAGATTCAATTTAAAATTATGAAATTTAAACCCTATTTAGTTACACTTATTTAGCATTAGAGATATAATGACTAAATTGCACTTTTAGGTGAAAAGATAAAGTTAATTTTAATAATTAAAACCCTTAATGACGTAAATAGCAAAATTATATAGACAAAAAATAAATAAAATAATAAAATAATAAATAAATAAATAAATAATATATATATATATATATATATATATATATTTGATATAAAAATGCCATTTTAATACATGTATTTATTTCTCATGCTTGGCTGTCACAAATTAATTAATGTAATATACTCGAGATATTTTTATAACATAAAATAAAAAAGACTTATAGTAAAAGAAAAATAATAATAATGATGATGAAAAGACGTAAATGCCCTTGAGAGAGTCATCTTGATATCTCGAGTTATATTATTAAAATACACTGCTGACAATTTGAATAGTCGAAATAGGTAAAATTTAAAACAGTAAAAATACTAATATTTCAATTACATATATAGTTGTCCTATTTTTTTTACTCTAACACCAGAAGTTTACCGTTTTAAACTTGACTAAGACTCAATATATAATTCAGTCTAAAATTGTTTAAAAACAAGGACAATAAATCTCTTACATGCTTATAATAGAGTACTATTAATTATGTAATTTAAACCTAATTTTACATTATTTCTTCATAGAGTTGTCCTAAAAACCCTTTTCATTTCGGTCTAATATGATATTAAAAAAATTAAATAAAAATAAAATAGAATCTAAAAAGTTTTCCTCCTAATTTGCTTCACCACCAAATATTTTTATAATTGATAATTTATATATAATTTAAGACTTTATTATAGATGGAAAGTTATAGCGTTACACCAAATATTTTAAGTCAATTATCTTATATTTTATATGTGCAATTATTGTACTAAAAAAATTTAACATAGATTTTGTTATTTTTTATTTATTAATTCTTCAAATTACACAAAATAACGAGAAATTATTGAACGAGAACATTACAATGTGTTAATGTTTAACCATAATTGTTAGATTTATAGTCGTGATATAAATTCTTTTGAAGTAAAAGAAAGTAAAAAATGTAAAAAACTCTTTAAATTTTCATTCGAAAAATAAATTTATAGTTATAGACCAATTCTGATATAAATACATTAGTATGACTCGAGAATGTAACGATCCATGCCCAAGATTCGAAATTTGAATTTAGCACCTGATGGTCTCGACACTCCTTTGTATCCCTTGCAACATAGTGACGTAACCTACTTATTTCTTAAGAGCGAAAACTATCCCCACGAACCAACACGAGTCCTTCCAGCATGTTCTTCTCCACTCACATGCATCCCGAAAATTTTATAGGAGATCATCCCGCAGTAACTGAAAATGAAAATGAAAATGCACGTTATAGGCTAGACAGTAACTTTTAATTCATTTAAGTTTTTTTTAATCATACTATTCACAAATTTGTAATTTGACACTTGAGAATGTAACGATCAATACTCATAATTCGAAATTCGAATTCAGCACATGATGGTCTTGACACTCCCTTGCATCCCTTGCGACATAGTCACATAACCTACTTATTTTTTAAGAGCGAAAACTATCCCCACGAACCAACACGAGTCTTTCCAGCATGTTCTTCTCGAGTCACATGCATCCCAGAAAATTTTATAGGAGATCACTCAGTAGTACCCGAAAATGAAAGATGCACGTTATAGACTAGACAGTAACTTTTAATTCATTAAAGTTTTTATAATCATACCATCCCCAAATTCACTCTCGTTCAGATATGATATCGGTTCATTCACGTTAATTCATCCTTTTCGAGTAAATTCCCTCCCTCTCAAGCATGTGGTAATTAATCTCATTGTAATAAGCTTTTTATGTTTTACATTCCAACTTCCATCCCCATCATAAGATTCTTTTCCCCTTAGTTTGTGGGAATAAAGAGAACTCTCTCTCTCTCTCTCTCTCTCTCTCTGGATTATCTTCTAATGCACGCCTTCTTAATCTCACCCATTTGGGTACCCACATAAATACCCACTCCCCTCACCCCCAAACAAACATTACTCCCCATTTTTGCACCGCCGCCTCGAACCTCTCAGAAATGTCCACAGGCCTCGATCTCCGACGCACTTTCCTCGAAACCGTCCGCCGTCGGGACCTCAACCTTCCAATTCCACGCCCGTCCTCATCAGCGCCCGATCACAGCGACACAATTCAAAAACAGAGTATCGACACCACCGCCACCGCCTCCGCCGCCGCCTCCGCCGAAGGAGAATTATGCTGCCGCACGCCGACTTCCGCAGAGAACAAGATTCCGGCGTTACTGCAATGTCCGCCGGCGCCGCGGAAGCGGAAAAGACCTCCGAGTTGTAGAAGAAGACTAATGGAGCTTGAATTCGTGCAGATCGTGAGTAGAGAAGAGATCGAACCGTATTTGAATTCGAGTTTCGAACACGAAGACAGAGTTCGAAAATCCGCTAAACGAAGCTTCTGCGAATGTAAATGATTAAATTAATCGATTATTTCTTCAATCGCCATTGTTAACAAGCTTTTTCTTCTTCTTCTTCTTCTTCTAATTCTTCTCTTGAGAATATTAATCACACGATTAATGTATGTATACAAACGATTTTCCGTTCAGATCCAAATCCGAATTCGTTCCAACTGATTCTGAATTCGTTCTGTTTTTATGAATCTCTCTTGACTTTCTTTGATGCGATTGATAAATTGAATTCGTTCCAAATTCTGGTTGTTTCGTAATTTCGATGAGATACTGTGTGATCTGTCCTCAAGTTTTGACAATTTTCGTGTTGAGTGATCGACACGACTTTGGGATTGATAAACTTCCGTTGTTTAATTTCCTTTTTTTTTTATTTATTTATTTAATTACTTATAGAAACAACTTTNGATGAGAGAGAAAACAGAGTACACTATTTTTCTGCATGTAACTGAGTCTGATGGACTAAGAATGAAGTAACGAACCAATTTCCGAGGCGAAGTGTAATGCTTCTTTACTTGATGCCTAATAGTTTAGATATTTGTTGGAGTATCGAACATTGAATTTGATGCTCGATAGCTTCGGTATTCTTCTGACATAACTCATATGCGTGAACTTTTGGAGTTTCTGTGATTGAATTTAGATATTTTTAGGAGTTCACTTGATACATGGTGGAGTTACCCAAAAAATAAAGTGCATCTTGTTGGTATATTTTTGTAACGGTCTAATCCGTTACGTACCGGTGTCAGTCTCACGATTTTAAAACATGAGATCTCACAATCCACCCCTGGAGGGCCCATCATCCTCACTGGCATACCGTTCGATTTTCACAGCCAATAATAAATGTTTCGTTCTCCTCTCCAACCGATATGAGATCTCACGATCCACCCTGTTTAGGGATCAATGTCCTCGCTGGCACACAACTCTAGCTCTGATACCATTTGTAACAACCCAAGTCCACCGTTAGCAGATATAGTCTGCTTTGGCTCCTTACATACCGTCGTCAATTTCACGATTTTAAAACGTGGGATCTTATAATCTACCTCATTGAGAGCCCAGTATCTTCATGGGCACACCACTCGGTTTCCACACGCCTATAAGAAATATTTTGTTCTCCTCTCCAACTAATGTGGATCTCACAATACACTCTCCTTGGAGATCAATGTCTCACGGGCACATAATCGATGTCTGGCTCTGTTACCATTCATAACAACCTAAGTCCACTGTTAACAAATATCATATGCTTTGACTCATTACATACTACCATTAGGCTCACGATTTTAAAATGCGTCTCTTTGTAAAACTTTTCATACTCTTATAAGAAATGTTTCGTTCTTCTCAACAACTAACGTGGGATCTCACAGTATAGTAATTTTTTGAGTCATAAGAATTAATGGTTCTATTTATTTATGTGCCTAAAAAAAAAAGAAAAATAGTATTAATTATTACAAATGGTTACTCTAGAAAAAGTAATATTATTATTATTTTTTGACAATATAATAATTTAATTTTCTATTTTTCATATCTCTTGGATAGTGAGATCCCATCCAGAGAATCCGGTAGAATAGAAGGTTTGGAGAGACAGTAAAAAAGAGAGTCAACTTCTCTGCCGCAATTTTTTCTGGTAAATGAAGAGAGAGAGAGAAAAAAAAAACATTTATTTTGCATTTATTATTTATTTATTTTCAATTCCTAATTTTAAAAATGTCAATTTAATATTTTTAGTTTAATTAAATCTTCTAAAAAAATTGTTAATTTGCGATAATAAAGTTGATTTTTTGGAAGATTTAACCAAATTAAAATTATAATATATAATTTAATAATTAAAAAAAAGATAAATTAAAATAATTCTTTATAGGTTCTAAAACATCCCTTCTTACGCAAAGGACAAATAAATTCCTTTTTATTTAATTTGGAAATCAAAATTTTCTAGAAGATCAATGGGAAGAAGGAAAAAAAAAAACAAAAATTCAGAAAAATAAATAATAAATTAGAAAAATAGATCTTGAGATGAATATTAAAGAATTTATTGGTAATTCTATTTATAAAATAACATTTTTACCCTTTTTAATAAATGAATGGATAAATAGAGAACACGACATATTCATTTTTTTTTTTTTTTTTTTTTTTTTTTTTACCAAAGGAAATTATGTTTTAGAAACAAAATAAATAAATAACAAAAAAGACAGGACTCTCGTTGTCTTGCTCCACTCCGGACAATCGAACTCTGACATCCACATAATCCGTCGTCGTTTTGTGAGTATTGAAAATAAAAATGGAAATAACAATTTAATATTATGATTATTTAATTAAGATTGGAAATTAAATAAACATTAATAGTAATTATGACGCGTGGAATTTAAGTAATTACTTTTAACTTTTTATTATTATTTTTAATCCTAATTAATTTTTAGGTGGTTCCCATATGGTAATTATGATACATTAAGAGTATTTTTCAAATCATTTCTTGTTTGAAGTCAATTACTTAATGTTGATTTAAAAAGTTAAATTTCCCAAAATAACCTTGACGGGTTGAGTTTTGATCTGTGATGTCCCAAGTTGGTTGGGGAGCTAGTAGACGTGTTTTAAAGCCTTGAGGGGAAGCCCGAAAGAGAAAGTCCAAAGAGGACAATATTTGCTAGCGATGGGGCTGGGTCGTTACAAATGGTATCAAAGCTAGACACCAGACGATGTGTCAGCCTTCTCGTTGTTTTACGAAAGGGGGTAGACACTAGGTGATGTGCCAGTAAGGATGCTGGGCTCCGAAGGGGGTGGATTTGGTGGCGCCCCACATCAATTGGAGAAAGAAACGAGTGTCAGCGTGGTCGTTAGGCCCCGTAGGGGGGTGGATTGTGATGTCCCATATTGGTTGGGGAGGAGAACAAAACACTTGTGCCAGTAAGGACGCTGGGCCCCGAAGGGGGGTGGATTTGGTGGCGGCTCCACATCAATTGGAGAAACGAACGAGTGTCAGCGAGGACGTTGGGCCCCGAAGGGGGGTGGATTGTAACGTCCCACATTAGCTAGGGAGGAGAACAAAACACCATTTATAAGGGTGTGGAAACCTTCCCCTAATAGACCCGTTTTAAAGCCTTGAGCGAAAGTCCAAAGAGGACAATATCACCTATCGGTGAGTTTGGATCGTTACATGATCGTTATTAATTTATTAATTTATTATTATTATAAGTAAAATGAAATTTGGGTAAGAAAATGATTTGGTAGGTACGATATGTAGCATTCAAGGTTGGGGTATAATAATTATAAGATGAAAGGAATAATTAAATATTGAAAAAGTTTGAGGAGGAAGGTGCAGTCAATAGCTTCATTTTGACGTGTGGGAAACGAGTTAGCGTAAATGAAGAGGAATTAGACTCAAATAGTAACCCAAAAACCCAACACAATCCCATCAATTATGACTTGAGAAAGAGGGCATAAAGATGTCAAGCAAGCCACCATATTTGAAAAGGGCAAAATTGTAATTTTAGTCCCTAATTTTTTTAATAGTGTTACGATCTATGCCCAAGATTTGGATCAGGATTCAAAATTCGAATTCAGCATCGGTGTATCCCGATATTCTCTTGCATCCCCCACGACACGATCATCCATGTGACATGATCATGTTGTTTACTCATTGCTGTTAAGAGTGAGGAAGACTATCCTCACAGACCAACCTGAGTCATTTCAACATGTTTTGTACTATCTCATATGCACACTAGTTTCCCAAGAGGTCACCTGACATAGAATTGTTCCGAGCAAAACATGCTTTATTTTGGAGTTTTTATGATTGAGTCACCGAAAGGAAGACATGTTGTTTTGGTATAGGAATGTCTTTCAACACTTTGAAGCCTTTCTTAGTTATTTTATCATCAAGATTGCTCTCATTTGGATATAATCTCAGTTCATTCATGTACCATTTCTTTACTCGGGTGTCACAAATAGGTTTCGAATGATAAATTTTCTTTAATATATATATAGGTCATTGTCTAATAAATACTCGAACAAATCTCAAAACTTTAATTTATGAGTCTAATAATTAAATTTTATAATTTTCAATGTGTAACACGTTCTTGACCCATTTGATATTTTTTAAAATTTAAAATTATATTAAATACAAAATTAAACGTTTAATATTAGTATTATCTCTTAGAATTTTTCATAAAAATTATGTAAGTAAAGATAAAAACATCGTGAAAAAAACCCGTGTCGATTCGTTGAGAGAGATCGAGAAATCAAGTACTGGATCCAAATTTTGACACGGGACGTTATATTTATGAGATAAACTTGTAATTTAAGTAAGATAAATATAAATATTTTTGTTTGTAATTAGTGAATTTCTTTTGAAAAGTTTTTAATTATGATAATAAACTGTTAAATTGAAAGAAAATAAAAAGAGAATTGTTTTGTTTTTGTAAAGAGTTACGCTAAGTCCATGCAAAATTGTATTCTTGAAGTGATTCTCAAGCTGGCCTCGCCAATGAGAATTTTTTGTATTTTTTTCCACAAAGTTACAACTCAAAAATAGACAATTTGGAGGATTCATTTGGCCTTTTTTTTCTTCCCATTATTGTGTAATTCTAAATAACTCACTAAAAAAAAACGCTATCACATGTTGTCAACTTTGACCCGTTACGTATCTTCGTCAGTCTCGTTGTTTTAAAACGTGTCTACTAGGGAGAGATTTCCATACCATTATAAGATATGCTTCGTCCCTCTCTCCAACCAATGGAGAATGACGATACCTAACAAACCAAAGTAGAAACCTCTCTCAAGCAGACATGTTTTAAAATTATGAGGTTAATAACGGGCCAAAATAGACAATATCTGCCGGTGGTAGACTTATGCGGTTACAAATGGTATCAGGGTCAAACACCATGCAGTGTGCCAACGAGAACGCTAAGCCCTCAAGAGGGAACGAAACATTTCTTATAAGAGTATAGAAATCTCTCCCTAATAGACGTAGACGGCGATACATAACAGGTTAAAACGGACAATATTTGTTAGCAGTGCGTGACTGTTACACGTGTATATAACATATAATAATGATGTTTAAGGCATCTAAGTTTGGAAAGAGTAAGAAGCAAGAAGGTTGAATGATTCAAGATCTAAGTAAGGGGAACAAAAAAACAGGTCCAAAACGTGACGTTAAAGCTTGCCAATAACCTACGCAAAACCCCATCTTTTTCATTATATAGGATCCGATCTATTTCATATTATATAATTAAAAAAAAAATAAAAAATAAAAGAACCTGAAAACAACATTATTATATAATAATTATAATAATTATAATAATAATAATTATTATTATTCCTTTCGTCTTCCTCTTGAAGTAACTGTATATTATTTAATTTTATAAATAATAAGACTTTGGTTGCCGAAAGAAAAGGAGGAGGAAAAAGACAGTAACTGAAGAAGTAAAAAGCAAAAATAAAAAAAGAAATAATAATAAAAAAGTGTGGTATTTAGTTGTTCGGTGAGGAACTGAAAACCAAGCTGGAAAAAGAAAATCATGGGAAAGTGAAAGAAAAGCAGATGGTTTAATTGGGAATCCAACCAAACAAACCTCTGTGTTTCTTTATTTATTTGTTTTGTTTTGTTTTTTATTTCTTTTTGTTTGTTTGTTTCAGTTTCTGTCTTGTTCCCTTTATTTACTCTTTTTGGTAGCTTCAACCTTAATTTAACTTCTACTATATACATACATACATATATATATATTCTTTTTAATCTCAATAATCGAGATTAACCCACATAAAATTGTCCTAAATCAATTATGAGTTTTTATGATTTAGCCATTATGAAATCCTACGTCGATTGGTCGATTGGAGAGAAGAACGACACTTTGAGATCACACATCGATTGGAGAGAGAAACGAGTGCCAACGAGGATACTAGGAGATTCCACATTGATTGAAGAGAGGAACGAGTATTAGTGAAAACGCTGGGTCTCGAAACGGGGTGGATTGAGATCTTACATTCATTGAAGAAACTATATTTTTTTTTTTTAATTGAGAATTGTGTACACTAATATGAAGATATATTTTGTTTTGTTGTGCAAAACTATTTGTTATACTCGATTTTAAAAGTTTTCTTTAGTTTATAATTCTGTAAAATTAATTAATGTAAAAAAAATATTTTATTATTATTATTCTTTTGCTATGATTTATGATTGGCTGAATATTATATTTCTACAAAAATAAAATTAAGAATAATTTGTGTAATTTTTGTATTAAATGTCGTTATTTCCATTGAATGATGTAGTGGGCTGTGGCCATCTTAGCCCACTCGGAGAATGAGCTGAAGCCCGTGAATCATGGGCCTCATTGCCCCCAAACTCCAGGCCCATTAACAAGTCATCATGGGCCTCATCCACCCAAACTCCAGGCCCATTAACAAATCATCATGGGCCTCATTGCCACCCAAACTCCAGGCCCATTAACAAGTGATCATGGGCCTCATTGCCACCCAAACTCCAGGCCCATTAACACATCATCATGGGCCCACTGCCACCCCAGACCCAGGCCCATTAACAATTATCATGGGCCTCATTGCCACCCAGACTCCAGGCCCATTAACAAGTCATCATGGGCCTCGTTGCCACACAAACTCCCGTCCCATTAACAAATCATCGTGGGCCTCATTGCCACTCGACCTCCAGGCCCATTAACAAGTCATAGTGGGCCTCATTGCCACCCAAACTCTAGGCCCATTAACAAATCATATTCCGTATTTTGTTCTTTGTTGTTTTTTTTTTCTTCTTCTCATGCTTGCAAATAAATTTTATTTTCAAAAATATAAAGAGAATGTTTTAAAAGTAACTAATTTTTATTCATCTATTGTAAATAAAAATACTGTAAATGATAGATAAGGGTCAAGTTTGTTTGTTTGGTAGAACATGTTCGGCTTATTGTCTCGTTAAGTCTAGAGATCGAAAGTCGAAATTAACATAAATTTGAATTTAAACTCGATTAAATTGTAAATGACATTATATCAGATTTCCTTAAATCACTCCAATTAGCTATTATAAATTGAAACTTAAAGTAAGATTGTACACTAAAATAAGAACATATAATAAAAAAATTTCCTGTTTTTGGTGAAAATATAAGCTTAAGAATCTAGAGGTTATTAGGAGCGTTGGATTCATAATCAACGGTTATGATCGATCAGATTACGATCGAGGACAATCCAATTTTCCAGAAGCCAATTAATTTCAATATTATGAACAAAAGATATGAGTTAAAGAAGCTTTCAGACTTACATTTTTCTTTTTTTATTTACGTAAAAAATGATGAATCGACCATGCAATTTATCATTTCAATTATACAACGCAAGATAATGGTTCCATATTATCAGAACACAGCGGTACCTACTGAACACTAACCTCACGGCTCCCATCTGTGATATGACATAAAGAACTTACCAAAGATGGATCCGATTTTGCACACTCTACTGAATTAACTGTTACTTCTTTTTTCCTTCTACAGTATCGAGTATGCCCGGATCACTTCAACGATTGGTGCTCGACACAGCGGGCACTTGCCACCTCCACGGACTAACTCATTTGCACATTTTGAACACGTGCACATATGTCCACATCTGCAGTAAGATTTGTGTTTTATGGTTGGCATCTCGATTGATTCCCGTTTTGAAGTAGATAACAGTTCGAAGGCATACCTGTAAAGGAGAGAGTCGATATGGCTGTCACAGCAAACGCAACATGTTCCCTTCCTCACATGGCACCATTTAGAACCGTCCTCTGATGTCTCGGGACCTAGACCTATATCGAGAGGAAATTCGTGATAGATGTTGATTAGAATAGCTCTATAGGCATCCTCTTCAACATATTGCATGAAAATGTAAACTGACCTTTTTCACCAGCAGATCTGTTCAATGCTGCAGAGACTTCTTGTCTCACAGATCGCTGCAACTCCAGTTGCATGTCCATGCAAGCCTCCAACATCCTCTGCATGTGATTCATGCCTTGATGAAGTCTTGCCATGTCTGCTTTCAGGTCGTTGATAAACTCCCATTCCTGCTAAAATCGGTAACGAGCCTAATAAGCACAAACCATCAAGCCAAGACAATCTTGATTCTGATATAAACCAGCTTCAATGCAGGAAACAGGCATAAACAGATATCAAATCGTTCCACATGTAGGTAGAAGTACAATTCTTCTCGAGTAAGGATAGCTAGAAGCAATTAAAATGAGACTTGGTTGGTGGTTTTGTGAGATCCCACGTCAGTTGGGAGGAGAACGAAGCATTCTTTATAAGGGTGTGGAAACCTCTCCCTAGCATACGCGTTTTAAAAACTTTGAGAGAAAGTCTGAAAGGAAAAGCCCAAAGAAGAAAATATCTGCTAGCGGTGGGCTTGGGTTGTTACAAATGATATCAGAGCTAGTCATTGGGCGGTGTGTCAGCGAGGATGCTAAGCTCTGAAAGGGGGTAGATTGTGAGATCCCACATCGATTGGAGAGAGGAACGAGTGCCAACAATGATGTTGAGCCTTGAAGGGGGTGAGTTGTGAGATCCCACATCGAATCGGTTGGGGAAGAGAACGAAACATTCTTTATAAGGGTGTGAAAACCTCTCCCTACATTTTTAAAATCTTAAGGGAAATCTCGAAATGGAAAGTCCAGAGAAGACAATATCTGCTAGCAGTGGCCTTGGGCGGTTACTACCCACCAAATAAAGCTTCAACTCTTACTTCACATTGTAAGAGTGTGCGGTATTTGTGTGTTTATTTTCTACATGTTTTCCGAATCATTGACTAAAAGAATTCCCTCCCCATAACAAATATAGCCATGTTAGCCTACTTTATCGACATTGCAGAATCCAAATCCAGAATAAGAATTTAAGAACAAAAAAGGAAAAAAGAAGAAGCAGCTCACAATTTCTGAACGCTGCATGGTATGGCGAGACCAGCTGGTATGATGCAGGTCATGATGCCAAAGTGGTTGAGGTGGAGGAACTGGTGGAGAAGGAAGCACCAAAGAGGGTCTATTTCCAGCATCATTTTGTTCTTCATTCTGTTCATCCCTCCGTTGGTCCTGATCTTGAGGTGGAGAAGCAGATGTTGGTGTAGGCAAAGTTCTGTGCAAATCCCAATCTATGGGAGCCCGACCCCGCCTATCCACATACGATTGTATTAATTGGTCCAAACTTTCACGGAAACCACTACGAAGAAGGTTCGAAACACTTCTCCTGCAAAAAAAGCAGTATGAAAACATATCTACGCCTGTCAATATGAAAAATACGAATTCGAGAATGATAACCACCTGCCTAAGAGCTCCCTCAGTTCCATACTATAGACGTTATCGTCATCAGGTGGGTGAAACCTGTTGAACCGTCCAACTGGAGCAGACCGACGATTTCTAAAAGGACCAGAGGGCCCCTCCGACCAATTTCCAGCAGCTTCTCGAGCGCCTCTCTCTTGCCAAACCGCAGCAGGTTCTGCAGGATGAGCTTCTCTTCTTTCTGCATTCCCCTGTGTGCTGGGTGGTGACCAAGCATTAGATGAATTTGCCTGCCAGTTTGTCGTCACATCCTCAGCATTATCATCTCTCCATTCAGTGAGTGGGCCAAAGTTTGTCCTTTGCCAGTTTCTTCTATTATCTTCAGTAATTTGCTGGTGCCACTCCCCATCTTCATTTGTAGTTTCTTGCCAATTCATATTCTCAACCTCTGAGTTGCTTTCCATGTTTTCAATTTGATCAGACAGCCGACTGGTTTCCGCTACCTGATTCTCAAGCTGTGACTGTACATATTCTTGCTGGATGTTCTGTGAACCATTTGTTTGACCTCGATCGTTTCTCGAATCATTCATGTCGCTGTTAGTTGCATTATCAGATTGGCCGTCTGCTTGACCACGAACAATATTTTCCAATCTAGAGCGGAATCCCTCCCTGCGCCAAAATAATATACATATAAACTATACCGTTCGCAAAATAATTATAATTCTTTACAAACTCAGCACAGATCAGAAATCAGAAATCGAATTTCTAGGAATGTTAAGGACATTCCACCAAAACGACACAGATAGATGAAAACGCTTACCTATTTTCACAACACAGTGTAAACACAGAACGAAACGAAACGAATCATCCTCACAAGATGACATACCTTAAACCAGAAACAGTGTGTCGCTGCTGTAATTGAACTATCTCACTTGCTGCCATGGAAGGTGGCCGCTCCTCTTCAACAGTTCTTTCATTTCTCAAAAATCTACCTCTAAGTAATGACTGGGGAAATATACAGGATTAGTGGTCATGTAACAATATCTAATGGACCAATGGGATGCGGAAGAGATAACTAGAAAGTAAGCATAGCTAAAAATTATCATCAAAATTGTGATACAATTATGATACCTATCATAAAAGTGTTATAAAATTACTTTCTATGTCCTAAAAGAGCTTCGCATTTAAAAGAAGCAGGATGCAGTATAAATGTGAACAGTCAAACTCAAAAAGGAAAAACTCATATAAGTCCAAAGTCTGCAAATAAAGTCCCAATTGGTTTTTTGACCGAGCCGAAACCCAACTGTAACAGCCCAAACCCACCGCTAGCAAATATTGTCTCTTTGGGGAGGAATTCCCTCAAGGTTTTTAAGACGCGTCTACTGGGAAGAGGTTTCCACACCCTTATAGGAATGTTTCGTTCTCCTCTCCAACCGATGTGAGATCTCACAATCCACCCCCTTGGGGGCCCAACGTCCTCACTGGCACACCACCCGGTGTCTGGCTCTAATACCATTTGTAACCGCCTAAGCCCACCACTAGCAAATATTGTCCTCTTTGGGCTTTCCCTTCTGGGCTTCAGGTTTTTAAAACACATCTACTAGGGAGAGGTTTCCACACCCTTATAGGGAATGTTTCATTCTTCTCTCCAAACGATGTGGGATCTCACAATTTTAGTTTTAAGCGAAGGTGAACTAGTATATTGAATGGTAGAATAAATAAAACAACATTCACACTTGGCAGCTGACCTGGATGCGGTTGCGATGGGCAAAGTCCGAAACGGCTCGATGCTCCAAAAGCCCTTGAAGTTCCCTCTGTCTTTCCCTCTCTATCCTTACAAGTAAATCGAGTATTGCTTGTCTTCCTCGCAGCCTTAACAAGTCTCTGCGGATGTGTTCATTTTGGCCTTCATCCTGTTCAGCTACCAATTCATCACGGCCTCTATCAACTTGAGCACCACCTCCGGTCCCTCGATCCTCCCTCCTTTCACCACGACTTCCTCTTTGTTGACTGGTCATTTGTACCCATTCCCTAACAATCCTGACTCGCTCACGTTCTGTTTCCCCAAGCCATTCAGCTCTGGATCTTGAGCTTCTCTCAGAAACATTTGGTGATGGATCCGTAATTCCACTCTCCATCCATCCCCGAACGATTTGCCTCACTCTTTCCCTCTCGACTTCACCAAGATCAGGAGATTGTTCTCTGCTAGAAACATTATTTTCATCCCTCACATGCTGTGATGCAATTTGTTCATGATTCCATGCCCCAAAATCGTTCTCACTCTCACTTGCATCCACCAAGCTTCCCTGATTCTCACTCGCCCGACTATCAGACATATTTGTACTGGACATATTGGTAGAAGAATCAACACTTGTTTGCTGCCTCAACCTTTCCCTGACCCTCTCACGAGCCCGATTTAATACATGGTCATCCTCCAGCCCCCTCCACATCTGTAATATTGCAGAAGCTTGTGTGGTCGGAGTCTCAACGGTAGTCTGCTGCCTTGAAGTTGGAGACTCAGACTCCCTTAAAAAAGATGAATCAAGCATTGAAACCGTATGCAATCTTGCAAGTGCCATCAACTCAGATTCACGATTTCTCCTCTCAATTGTTGTTATCATTTCCTGTGCCTGCCGAGCAGCCCAGCGGCTCAAAATCCGAGAGTGGCGACGTCGTGCAGCTGAAGACTCTGCTAAATCATCACCCTCAAGATCAGACCGCCTTCTCCTCCGTAGAAGCTGATCACCTTCTTCTTCCTCAACTTCATGATTGGCAGCAGAACTACATGAAGCAAATGGAATACATTCATCCAGGTGCCCACGCATTAACTCCTCCAGTCCACGCTCTAATTCCGCTCGGGCACCACTAGAATCAGCCTTCTGTTGTAGCGGTTGATAATCCGTCATGCTCTGCAATCTCCAACCCAACTGCCACCATCATGCACAAAACAAAACCTTAAACCTTCTATCAAAATTAACAACACCATTAATCCTTATCCCTTCCACCCCAAACAAACAAAATCACCACAACACAAAACCAGCCCTAACAATATCTTCAACCAATAGATGAACATGAGCTAAAGCTACGCAATCGGATTGAATCCCAGCAGGATCCACAACAAACAATCAAACAACAATAGAATCCGAAGAATCAAATCGTCGAAACTGAAATTGAAATGAAGATCCGACAAGAACATTGCACATCCAGACANCTCCACAACAAACAATCAAACAGCAATAGAATCCGAAGAATCAAATCGTCGAAACTGAAATTGAAATGAAGATCCGACAAGAACATTGCACATCCAGACAGAATTAAATTAGTTCGAAATCATAAACAGTAGAATTGGAAAGAAAACAAAACGACGACAGGAATTAAAACGAGAAAATTAGGCAAAAATAGTAGGAAGGATGANTTAATATTTAAATTGACTAATTATCTAATTTCATGATAAAATATTAACATTCCCTAAATATTATATAAAACAATTACTTCACTATATATTTAATTTTAAAAAAAACCTCAAATCCTCTCTTGGGTTAGAGAAAAAGTCAAGCATTTAAATTTAAAATCATTTTTATAATAAAAAAATATATATATGGATAATAAGAGGATAATGAAGAATTAATTGTTCTAAAAAATAATTTGATTTTAATTCAACACATAATCTTTTGAAAAATTCTACCTATCAAAGTCCAATACAATTTATATATATATTTCATATTTTTAAATTAGTTTCTTTATAATTAAGCAATGAAAATTAAACATTTTAAATTTTATGAACTATAAAAATCAATTAATTATGAAGTAAATATATTAATTATAATTGCAATTTATTTATTTGGTTTTTTTTCCTTTTAAGTCAAAAATTAAAAACTATTATTTCTTATATTTTCTAACATATAGAATTTAAAAATATTATGGATAAAATAAAAATAATAATTAAAAATTGCAATTACAAAACATTAATTTTTAAAAATAGCCAAGAACGCAATAAAAATAAATATTAAATAAATTATTAGGCACATAAAAAAAAAATTACTTAATTGGATATGGAGCATATTTTGTCGTATTGAGGTGGGTTTCATTAAATTAAGGAATTAAAATAAATCATTTAGTGAATTTGTCCCACTTTTTTTCTTTTTACTAAAAATAAATAAATAAATATCATAAAAAGCTTTCAAGCAAAGGGTGTAATATATATATATATATAGCCAATTATATAGAGAATGAGAAAATTAAATTAAAAAAGATTCGAAAGTATCATTAATAAGTTCATAATTATAGGTTAAGATGCAATTTTCAAATGTGATTCATCATTGGATCTTGTATTTATTGCGCATGATTTGTATAATAATTAAATAAATCTATATTATAATTAATATTCACTTTATTATAAGTTTTTTATTTAAAAAATCAAATTTGAATTTAAATTTTTCGGGATGTAATTTTTACTTCTTATTTAATTTTCACTGACCTACTCACTAGTTTAAAAAAAAATGGTAAAAAAATAAATGGATTAAAATTTAAAAATAAAGCTTTTATTTTCACAAAAATTAATTTGTCTAGTGCACAAATTAACCCGGTCAAAATTTATAATTTTCAACCAAAAAAAATATAATATTGATTTTATCNGAAAAGGAGAGATCAAAACAGAGAATGATGTGAAAATTTATAAATTTGCTTGTTAGAGAGAGAATGTTCGGAGCAAGCGAGCGAGCGATGAGGAGGAGAGAGAGAGAGGAAGAGAGTTGTTCGTTCTGATTTTATCACTATTTTTTGTTTTATTTATTTTTTCTGTTTTTTTATGAGACCAAGCGACTCCGGGGAGGAGAGCGGAAACCGCCGACCTACCAGGAATTGCCACGTCATTTTTAATTTCCCCTTTCTCGCGCCTTGTTTTTTTTTTTTTTTTTTAATTTCTTTTGTGGCCATGTTTATAATTAATTCATAATTCCTTTTTTTTTTTTTAACTAAATTAAATATATTTTATCCAAATTAATTAGTTTCTCATTAACAATTAACCATTTAAAAAAAAACTAAAAACAATCATTTTAAATAATAAAAAAAAAACAAAGAGTAATTTTATTGATTTAATTTAATTTTTAATATTTAAATTGACTAATTATCTAATTTCATGATAAAATATTAACATTCCCTAAATATTATATAAAACAATTACTTCACTATATATTTAATTTTAAAAAAAACCTCAAATCCTCTCTTGGGTTAGAGAAAAAGTCAAGCATTTAAATTTAAAATCATTTTTATAATAAAAAAATATATATATGGATAATAAGAGGATAATGAAGAATTAATTGTTCTAAAAAATAATTTGATTTTAATTCAACACATAATCTTTTGAAAAATTCTACCTATCAAAGTCCAATACAATTTATATATATATTTCATATTTTTAAATTAGTTTCTTTATAATTAAGCAATGAAAATTAAACATTTTAAATTTTATGAACTATAAAAATCAATTAATTATGAAGTAAATATATTAATTATAATTGCAATTTATTTATTTGGTTTTTTTTCCTTTTAAGTCAAAAATTAAAAACTATTATTTCTTATATTTTCTAACATATAGAATTTAAAAATATTATGGATAAAATAAAAATAATAATTAAAAATTGCAATTACAAAACATTAATTTTTAAAAATAGCCAAGAACGCAATAAAAATAAATATTAAATAAATTATTAGGCACATAAAAAAAAAATTACTTAATTGGATATGGAGCATATTTTGTCGTATTGAGGTGGGTTTCATTAAATTAAGGAATTAAAATAAATCATTTAGTGAATTTGTCCCACTTTTTTTCTTTTTACTAAAAATAAATAAATAAATATCATAAAAAGCTTTCAAGCAAAGGGTGTAATATATATATATATATAGCCAATTATATAGAGAATGAGAAAATTAAATTAAAAAAGATTCGAAAGTATCATTAATAAGTTCATAATTATAGGTTAAGATGCAATTTTCAAATGTGATTCATCATTGGATCTTGTATTTATTGCGCATGATTTGTATAATAATTAAATAAATCTATATTATAATTAATATTCACTTTATTATAAGTTTTTTATTTAAAAAATCAAATTTGAATTTAAATTTTTCGGGATGTAATTTTTACTTCTTATTTAATTTTCACTGACCTACTCACTAGTTTAAAAAAAAATGGTAAAAAAATAAATGGATTAAAATTTAAAAATAAAGCTTTTATTTTCACAAAAATTAATTTGTCTAGTGCACAAATTAACCCGGTCAAAATTTATAATTTTCAACCAAAAAAAATATAATATTGATTTTATCTAATTTTTTTTATTAATTTATTGGAGGTTAAAATTATAATACTTTAAATATTTGAGGTTAAATTACAATATTTATTTAAGTTTGAGTTTCATATTGAAAGTTTAGGAGGAAATTTTATTTTTTTCTTTTCTAAATTTTTTTAAATAATTATGTTGAATTGCAAAAGTTCATTTATTATTTTAAAATTGCCAAAACTATACTAATACAGTAAAAATTCTTTAAAATTTTAAATTAACGGTATCTATTACGATCGCACAATGCACACACTCGATCTAGATGAACACAAAGAACATGATAGAGAAAATGTAATGAGAATATTAATTAAAAGATCTGTATTGATCACTACAGCTACATAGACAATACACTTTCAAATCTGTGAGGGATATATATATATATAATGTAGTCGGTTGCCGCTCTACTGTTTATAACTTGACTAAGCTATAAATAAACTCTATAATTTTTGGTATATTTTTTTAATAATTTGTTGCATTAAATTTAGATTCACAATTTTGAGATATTTAATGCTCATTGGAGTAGAAATTGGGGAGGACAATAAATTAAAAAAAAGGGTAAAAATGAAGCCTAATTAAATAACCTAATTTAGGTGGGATGTAAATTCTGTTAATTATGGGAATTTGTTTGGAAAATTAATTGTGGTTGAATTTTTTTTTTTTAATGTTTTAATAAATTAGACAATTATTTTTTATAAAACTGAAATAAATTACACTAACTAACCATAAAATTTGAAACTAATTTCCTTTCTTGTAAATTGCTTTCAATTTATGGATTTAAAGTCTTGAAACTAATTTCTTTTTAAATCTTGATTTATAATATATATTGATTTTAAAAAAAAAAAAAAAACTCAAAATTAATTATGATCCTCGTGTAAATGAGAGATATATAAAAAAAATAGTTCAAAAATACCCTTAAATTTTTAAAAGTTTACCTTAATTTTTTTTGTCTGTTATAATGGATGCTTCTTTATCTCCTCTACCACGTATGTTAGATCTCACAGTCCATCTCACTTGGGGCCCAACATCCTCATTGACATACTGCTTGGTGTCTAGCTCTGATATCATTCATAACAGTTGACATACTGCTTGATGTCTAGCTCTGATACTATTTATAACAGTTGACATACTGTTTGGTGTCTAGCTCTGATACCATTTATAACCGTTGACATACTACTTGGTGTCTAGCTCTGATACCATTTATAACAGTTGACATACTGCTTGGTGTCTAGCTCTGATACCATTTATAACAGTTGACATACTGTTTGGTGTCTAGCTCTGATACCATTTATAACCGTTGACATACTACTTGGTGTCTAGCTCTGATACCATTTATAACAGTTGACATACTGCTTAGTGTCTAGCTCTGATGCCATTTATAACAGTTGACATACTGCTTAGTGTCTAGCTCTGATGCCATTTATAACAGCTCAAATAGACTGTTGGAAAAATTCAAAACTTTAAATAAAAACATTAAATTATTATATTATATCTAATTCACCAACAATTTTATATAATACAATTTAAAAAGATTCGTTCACCCAAACCCACCGTTAGAAAAATTCAAAATTATAAATAAAAATATTGAATTATTGTTATATTATATCTAATTCACCAACAATTTTAAATAATATAGTTCAGAGAGAATAATCTTTATTTAAAGATATTTCATAAGCCGTTTTAAAATTAAATAAATATTAAAATTAATCCAGTAATTAAGTCTTATTTTAATGGATAAACAATAAATAAATTAACTTTTTACTTATTTTATATTAAATACGATAGCCATTGTGATTCACTGTACCGTAGTCATTGCTTGTATAACACGTGTTGTTTATGACCGCATGCCCATTCTGAAATATTTTACTTATTTTCGTGTTAGTTAGTTGTTTGTTATTTGTATTATTATAGTTTATGTGGGTGCGGCTAGTTGTCAATTCTTATTATTCTAGCTATATGCTAGCAATCTCGTTGTTGTCCCTTATAACTTGCTAGCTCGTACTTTCTCAAAATGATTTTCCAATTTTTTCTCTAACCCGGTTTTCTAAAATTATTTTATAAGAGTGGTGTTGAAGGTTTGAGCATACGTTTTTCGTGTCAATAGCAACTTTGAGATCTCATATTGGTCGGATAGAGAAATGAAACATTGTTTATAAGGGTGTGGAAACCTCTCCCTAGTAGACACGTTTTAAAAATCGTAAAGCTGATGCTGATATGTAACAAGCCAAAACGGATAATATCTACTAGCGGTGGGCTTGGACTATTACAAATGGTATCAGTACTAGACATTGGGCGGTGTGCAAGCGAGAACGTTGGGTCCTCAAGGGAGATAGATTGTGAGATCTCACATCAGTTGGAGAGTAAAACGAAATATTTCTTACAAGGGTGTGGAAACCTCTCCTTAAAAAACGCGTTTTAAAATCGTGAGGCTGACAGTGATAAATAACGGGTCAAAGCAGATAGTATTTATTAGCGATAACCTTGAGCTATTATAAATGATTTCAGAGTCAAGACACACCAAACCGTGTGTCAATGAGGACGCTGGCCCCTAAGGGAGGTGGATTGTGTGAGATCTCATATCCCTTAGAGAGGAGAACGAAACATTGTTTATAAGGGTGTAGAAATCTCCCCCTAACAGATACGTTTTAAAACCGTGAGACTGATGGTAATACGTAACAGGTCAAAGTGGACAATATCGGCTAGCGGTGAGCTCAAGCTATTACAAATGATATCAAAATTAGACACTAAACCGTGTGCCAACAAAGACATTAGGCCCAACAAAGAGATAAATTGTGAAATCTCACATTAGTTAAAGAGGGAACAAAACATTAATTAGTGTGAAACCTCTGACTACCCGACAGTATTTGATTTAACTTTTTTTTAATGACAAATACCATAACTTTTCAGGAGAGAGAAAGGGGTAAAGTTGAAGAGAGAGAGAGAGAATAATCAGTTATAGAGTAAGACAAAACCATGATTTTCCTCTTTTTTACTCTTAAAAAACAAAGTAGTTTTCTTTCTCTTTTTTTTCCCTACTTTTTTCAAGGCTTGGTGATCACGCTTTTTAAAAATTTAACTTTTAACTTTATTTTCATACAAGGGTAAAATCGTCTTTTCCTATACGGTAATATAGGTCATTTAACTTTAAAATATATCTAATAAATTTCTAATTACTTTATTTTATTTTTAATATTTCTTTTTTACTTAAACCCATATTTAATAAATCTTAAAACTTTCAATTTTGTGTAG
Organism: Cucurbita pepo subsp. pepo; assembly: GCF_002806865.2. Classification (NCBI taxonomy): domain Eukaryota; kingdom Viridiplantae; phylum Streptophyta; class Magnoliopsida; order Cucurbitales; family Cucurbitaceae; genus Cucurbita; species Cucurbita pepo. The sequence goes on from NC_036646.1 coordinate 2,456,108, forward strand.
GTAATTTTTTGACTTATTATTGAACCCATAATTTAATAGAAACTTATTGATTATTTTTTAAAAAAATATAGATGCATTAGACACGAGAAGGAAAGTTTAAAGACTATGACTCGAGCTAGATCGAATTTGAGGTTAATTAGGTAATAACACACATGGATTTTCTTCAAGAACATTATATAATATTGAAATGGGATGCTAAAGCTTTATTCGAGTGACGTGGGTTGGAATCAAAAGCCCACCTAACCAATTATTTTTTTCCCATTTTCTTAATCATTGCCATTTTGGGTTAATTTTTTAATTTCTTTTTATGAACAAAGATTTTCAAGTGGATTAATTATTATTAAAAAATAATTTAATAATTACCCATTTAAGTTTAGCTCAATTGAAAAAATAAAAAATAATAATTTTTAAACTTTTTTTTTTAATTTAAATGTATTATTGAAATTTTAAAGATATTTGTTTAATAATTTATTTTAAAATAATGGTCCCTAGAGAGAGAATTGAAGGCTAAAGGGTAAATTAAATATATTATGGTATCTTATCCTAAAGTGGAACATTCAAGCGTGTCAGGTGCTTGATTCAGCATGCTGACAAAAAGTGGAGAATGTTTCTCGTGGGTGGCACGTGCCATGCCGCTCCACCTTTAGCTCCCACATTCGCCATCCAAGTTTCCTTGGGACGAAGGAAAAAACAATTGTCACTCTTCAATTTCACTCTAATTTTGAGAGAAGAAAAAACCCGTAAGATCCCACATCGGTGGAGAAGGAAACAAAACATTTCTTATAAAGACGTGAAAATCTCTCCCTAATAGATGCGTTTTAAAATCATGAGATTGACTACGATACATAACAAGCTAAAGCGGACTATATCTGCTAGCGGTGGGCTCAAGTTGTTACAAATGGTACTAGAGCTAGACATCGGAGGTGTGCCAATGAGGACGTTGGACCGTAAGAGGAGTGAATTGTGAGATCCCACATTAGTTGAAAAGGAAAACACGATACGTTTTGGGTCAAAGCAGATACTATCTGCTTGCAGTGAGCTTAGTGAGCTTAGTGAGCTTAGATTGTTATAACGAACTATAATTTATTTATTTTTTCCAAGTTCCAACTCCCAATATATTCCACATCTTTTCTAACGTTTTTAGGACATTAAAAAACTGAGAAAATAAGTAAATAACGAAAATAAAGAAATGATGGGTATTCATATTAAATAATTTTTCAAAAAAAAAAAAAAAAAAAAAAAAAGGCATCAATCAATCAAGTGTCCATTAAAAAGCAGACAAGTTCGTTGGGTTAAAAAACAGGCAAGTGAATTCAAGGCTAAATTTTGTCATGTGAATTAGAGAGTGAATCCTATGTGGTTGAAAAGATGGGTCGATATGATATCATTCACTAATTAACATCCACGTGACCTTGTTGTTAATTTCACCTAAGAATATTAAACTACTATGATTTTATCTAGTGATCGTAATAGTTGTATAAATAAAAGATATGATAACAACGACTGAAAATTTAGTATCTTAGAGTTAACCTGATACAAATCTAATAGGATCGGTCGATTGCTCCATAAGAATAGTCAAGCATAAGAATACTCAATGTGCACAGAGCTAACTTAGACATTCACAAATATCGGGAAAAATTACCTATAATAATTCAAGCCCACCGCTATCAAATGTTGTCCGCTTCGGCCTGTTACATATCATCGTCAGTCTCATGGTTTTAAAACGCGTATACAAGGAAGAGGTTTCCACACTCTTACAATGAATGTTTCATTCCCATCTCCAACTAATGTGAGATATCACAATCCACCCCACTGCTGGCAGATATTTTTCTCTTNAGAGACCCAACATTCTCATTAACACATTTTTTGGAGTCTTGACACTAATACAATTTGTAATAGGTCAAGCCCACTGCTGGCAGATATTTTTCTCTTTGGGTTTTCCCTCCAAGGGTTTCCCTTGAGGTTTTAAAACTCGTCCACGAGGAAGAGGTTTTCACACCCCTATAAGGAATGCTTCGTATCCCTCTCCAATCAACGTGGAATCTCAAATCACTTGAATACATTCCTTTCATTTGTTTTGAGATTGATGAACGGTCGAACCAATTTGTGGGAATTTTGACTCATTTCACGAGACAAAAAAATCATCTTGTTAGATTTGGTTGCCAAGGCGGGTCAGACGGGTCAGGTTTTTAAATCATGAGTAGGTTGCCATGATTGGATATTGAACTAGCTAGGTTTTTATACGGATGAAGATGTAAAGGGCCTGCAAAAGCCCACGCAGGAGGAGGAGGGTTGTGGTTAGAGGGAACATGTGATGTGTGACATTGTTTTTAAGCGGTTAAAATCTGAGCGTTGGATGTTTGGTCGTCAACCATAGAAAATTTTGGGAGCCATTTGAGTGCAGTAACCGCCCAAGCCCACAGCTAATAGATATTATCCGTTTTAGTTTATTACATATCATCGCTAGCCTCACAGTTTTAAAACGTGTCTACTAGAGAGATTTCCACACCCTTATAACAAATATTTTGTTCTCCTCTTAAACGGAGGTGGGTAATGAATATTATTTCCATCCACTAAGTTTTTGATCTAATATGAAATATACCTTTCCCTTCCAAATGAAATAGCAGCAGCCACATTGATTAAACAGGGCAGAAAAATGCTAAACACATATCATTTCATGACAACAATCTCTCTAGAAAAGAAGGTAATGGGAAGGCAAGAAAGCTATAGACTCGGGAGATAATACTCTATTTATGCAGCAAACACAGTAAGGATCAAAGTTCTCAAATGTTTATCCTATTTCCCAAAGGAAATTTTCCATCACGAGCTCAGTATTCGGCCATGTATAATCCATGATGCTGATAAAAGACTTTCCCAATTTGCAATGATGAAGGTATAACTATAGGAAGTAAAATTATTAGATAGTTTACACCAAGATATAGTTTGATAAATAACATTGTCGAAAAGTTTTGTGTAGGTCTGTGTCTAGATTCCAAAAGGAAGCCATGATGAGATTTTTCTATAACAGGGCTTTTGCATTCTTGAAAGGGTGGTACGTTAAGGCCACATCCAAAAGTTCCTTTACCTCCCTAGAAAATACGAGATGTCATCCAAATATATTGAAAATCATTGTCCACAAATTCTGAGAGTGAAAAAATGGCGTCAGATGTCCGTGGGTTTAAAAGGGTTGCACCAACTGAAGTTTTGTGTAGGTCCGTGTCTAGATTCCAAAAAGAAGCCATGATGAGATTTTTCTATAATAGGGCTTTTGCATTCTTGGAAGGGTGGTACGTTAAAGGCCATATCCAAAAGTTCTTTTACCTCCCTAAAAAAATATGAGATTGTCATCCAAATATATTGAAAATAATTGTCCAAAAATTCTGAACGTAGAAAAAATGGCGTCAAGTGTCCATGGGTTTAAAAGGGTTGCACCAACTGAAGTTAACTAGACTGAGAAGGGGCAAAATTTGGAGGCAAACTCACTAGTGCAGCTAATACAGCCATGGCTTCTGCATCTTTATGACATCTTTATGACGGAGATTACACCATTAGGGAGTTGGGAACAGAAATATCATCTGGAAATTTTTTTTTAACTCGTCTAAGCTTACTCGATATAGAATCACTTTGGATGATTAGTGTCTTCGTTCATATTACTACCGTTACTAGGGAGACCATAAGAATTGTTCATTTTCTTGAGGGTTTTGGTCAACCAAATAGCAACAGATAAAACAAACGAGCTGCCTCCGCATGAGCTGACTTCCAACGCTTTAACAATTATGTCAGAATTGGTAGTTGTGAGAAATTTTATACTTTAATCGAAGTGAGGTGACAGACATGAGGAGAAGTCTTTCTTTATTCAAGTCAAATAAGGAACCACCCAAGAAACAGAGGGATTTGGGAACAGATCAGAAATAGGCTCAAGAACATCAAATGAAAACGGCAGTCAACATGAATAACTTTTTTCCCCACATGCATGTCACAATCAAAAAACAAATCATAATGCAACTGATCGACAGCATAAAATGTTTACCGACCGACAGATAAATGGCTTGCATGCTTAGTTGACCAAGAATTAGCTTACAAATGGAGAAAGAAAAGGGGCTGGCTATAAACTTTTAAAGACTAAAAAATTGGAAGTCCTGTTTGTTCAACCGGCTGCATCGTAAGTAGTTTAATCATGCCAAAGGGCAAAGCAAAAAAGGGCATTTCTCACAGATGAAAGGGAAAACGGGAGGAAAGAGATGGATCACAAATCATCGTGACATTGACCTTTTCAGAGATTTTGAATATGGTGATCATCTATGGAAAGACTATAACAGCTGCTACCATCCCCCGACAAATTTTCAATAGTGACGTGTAAACTACATTTTTTCAAATACCAATTACGTGAGATTCTACATTGGTTGGGAGGAGAAGGAAGCATTCTTTATAAGGGGAAGGTCGTAGAGGAAGCCCAAAGATAACAATATCTATCAGCGGTGGGTTTGAGCTATTACAAATGGTATCAGAGTCAAGTTCCGGACGATATGCCAGCGAAGAGGCTGAGCTCTAAAGGGGGTGCATTGGGGGTTCTACATCGATTGAAGAAGAGAACGAGTGCCAACGAGGACACTGGTATCAGAGTCAAGTTCCGGACGATATGCCAGCGAAGAGGCTGAGCTCTAAAGGGGGTGCATTGGGGGTTCTACATCGATTGAAGAAGAGAACGAGTGCCAACGAGGACACTGGTATCAGAGTCAAGTTCCGGACGATATGCCAGCGAAGAGGCTGAGCTCTAAAGGGGGTGCATTGGGGGTTCTACATCGATTGAAGAAGAGAACGAGTGCCAACGAGGACACTGGTATCAGAGTCAAGTTCCGGACGATATGCCAGCGAAGAGGCTGAGCTCTAAAGGGGGTGCATTGGGGGTTCTACATCGATTGAAGAAGAGAACGAGTGCCAACGAGGACACTGGACCCTAAAGGGGTGGATTGTGTGATTCATATAAGTTGGAAAGGAGAATGAAGCATTATTTATAAGGACGTGGAAACCTCTTTTGAGGGTAAGTCCGAAAGGAAAAGCCCAAAGATGACATTATCTGCTAGCGGTGGGTTTAGGCTATTACAAATGGTATGGGCGATGTGTCAACAAGGAGGCTGAGTTCCGAAGGAGGTGGACACGAGGTGGTATGCCAACAAGGACGCTGGCGGGAGTGGATTGGGGATCCCACATTGATTGGAGAAGAGAACGAGTGCCAGTAAGGACATTAGACCCCAAAGGAGTGAATGGTGAGATTTCACTTTGATTGTAGAGGAGAAAGAAGGATTATTCATAAGGACGTGGAAAATTCTCTTGAGGGTAAGTCCAAAAGGAGAAGCCTAAAGATACCGTGTCCAAAAGGAAAAACCTAAAGATACCGTATCTACTGGCTGTGAATTGGGCGGTTACAAGTCAAAATCCTCAAACTATTCCAAAATTAAAGAAAACACGCAGTCAATTTCATGTTTCGTTGTAATGAAAAATGAATGAAAATCCCAATTTACCGATTCTCAGCCATCAATTTGACCATTCCTCGAGGCTGCCATTGCCAAAACCTAGAGCTGTCACAGAAGAAAAAACGAAGACAACAAAATCAAACACCAGAATAAATAAGAAAACAACTAGAAACTAAAAAATTCAGAAGAAATATATATATATTTATATATTAAAACATCCTGCAACCTTGCCAGAGAAGATCTCGAACCGATTGGCCGTGAACTTCATAGAACTCCCCGACGTAAATTCGATCAATTCAAAGTACCTAGGGTAAGAAAAAAAAAACCGTATGAAACCGAACTCCGAATTGACCCTCGCGAATTAATTACAGGCTCCGATCGGATCCCTAGAACATGCAACGAACCGGAATTTGTGGGTCAATACCTCAAAAATCCCCGCCATTGCGCAAGTTGGAGGTTGGAGCTCTGCTCTAGTTGTTAAGACTCTTTCAATAAATTATTGATTCAAAATATTCCCTCCTTTTTAAATTAACCCACGAATTTATATTTAAAATAAAAGTATATTAATTTTTTAATTTTTTTTTTGTCTTAAAATTGACCTATCAATCACGAAATGAAACATTATTGAAGCACATTTTAAAATTTTGAAATTTATTAGATATAAAATATAAAATTTAATTTTTCAAAAGTTAATGAATTTATTAATATCCTTTATTAATTTAATTAATCAAGTTGAATTCCAAACGTGTTCGTGTCTTTGTTGAATTAATTACGAGAAATTAAGCATTGAAATTAAAATAGATGCTAGAATATAATATTTAAAAGCTGACCGACATAACACAACATAAATCTTATAATTGATATTTGATTATTTGATGATTACTTACGTGGTCAATTGTTTTATTTAAAATATTAATTGTATAGAAATAAATGATTATTCGTGTTATTGTGAATAATATATAGTTGTTATAAAAAAATCGTAAGAGTTTATAATATATGATAAGATTTTGTNCCTTTGTTGAATTAATTACGAGAAATTAAGCATTGAAATTAAAATAGATGCTAGAATATAATATTTAAAAGCCGACCGACATAACACAACATAAATCTTATAATTGATATTTGATTATTTGATAATTACTTACGTGTTTATTTAAAATATTAATTGTATAGAAATAAAAGGTTATTCGTGTTATTGTGAATAATATATAGTTGTCATAAAAAAATCGTAAGAGTTTATAATATATGATAAGATTTTGTCATCGTATCTAGACCGTACTATCGATATGATAGACATTGTAATAGTGATAAATGATTTGGTCAAAATCGTTCATGTAAAGACATGTGAGCTATGAATCACAACAATGCATCTTTATAAGACTGTACCATAAAATATGTTATTTTTTAATTTTCTAATTGAGAATATTAATCCTGAGTTCGGCTNGTTATAATAGTGATAAATGATTTGGTCAAAATCGTTCATGTAAAGACATATGAGCTATGAATCACAACAATGCATCTTTATAAGACTGTACCATAAAATATTTTATTTTTTAATTTTCTAATTGAGAATATTAATCCTGAGTTCGGCTTTGCGTTGGACAAGCATGACAGATGTCCTAGTCTTACTTGTTCAGGTCGGTTGACAGGGATGTCAACCAATTAAGCGAGGGAGGATGTCACGGTCGTGCATGTTGTCAATGCCCGCATGACAGATATCTCGGTCTTGCTTGTCCAGGACGTGTTGTCCATGGTTGCATGCCCGTTCTAAACCCTTTTTACATGCTTTCATCTNGCTTGTTCAGGTTGGTTGACAGGGACGTCAACCAATTAAGCGAGGGAGGATGTCACGGTCATGCATGTTGTCAATGCCCGCATGACAGATATCCCGGTCTTGCTTGTCTAGGACGTGTTGTCCACGGTTGCATGCCCGTTCTAAACCCTTTTTACATGCTTTCATCTTAGAACGGTCATACACCCTCGTACTGACCCAATATAGAATGGTAAAGACTTATCTAATATTCAATTGAAATAAAAATATTATTAATCTTGATTAATCCTGAGTTCGGCTTTGCTTTGGACAAGCATTGTCACGGTCATGCATGTTGTCAATGCCCACATGACAGATATCTCGGTCTTGCTTATCCAGAACGTGTTGTCCATGGTTGCATGCCTGTTCCAAACCCCTTTTACATGCTTTCATTTTAGAACGATCATACACGATCGTACTGACCCAATATGGAATGGTAAAGACGTATCTAATATTCGATTGAAATAAAAAATATTATTAATCTTGATTAACCATTATATTCATTTATTAGCTTTAATTGGTTGAATTTACTAAATCAACCGTGATTAAACATCACATTTATTGCTAATTTTATGAACTAGATGTTTTCTATTTACTAAAATCAACTATCATTAAACATTACATTTAATACGAGGTTAAATGTTTTTAAAGTTAATTAATTAATTAATGTACGTGAATGTTGTTTACTCAATCTAACGCTCGTCAATATTTCAATAATCAAACTGTAAATTAACCTATGAAGTTCGAACTATTTTTTAGGTGAGCCCAAAAGCTACGAAGTGAGCATAAGACAACCAGACAGAATTCAGTGGTCCTAACTTGACAAGAAATTAAATGAGCTCCACTAAATTTACGTAGACGGTGTAATATAAGCAAGAAATACCGTTAAAATTGCAAACCGACCAAGAAATCAATAAACAATACCAAATGAGTTGTAGCCTTAAAAGTCGAGACAAAAGTTGAATGTAAACAGTAAATTGTGACCCCTACGAGCAATGAGTCAGAAGGTGACATGCATGTGGCACTGGCCCGATCACGTGAGAATCGAGACAGACAAGTTTCATGATGTAATCGAGAAGAACACATATCACAACTGTACTCAAAAGACAGTAGGTTGTGACTCCTACGAGTAGTCAGCTAGAAGGTGACACACAAGTGGCGCCCACTGGGTAATGTGAGGGTCGAGATAGATAAATGTCATGATACGACCGATGAGGACACACAACGGAATTCAAAATTCCCGAAAATATAACAAGAAAACAGTAGGTTGTGACTCCAACGAGCAATCACCTAGAAGGTGACAGGCAAGTGGCACCCACCAGATCATGTGAGGGTCGAGATAGATACGAGCGTTTGGAATAACGGGAAATTGGATGTAACCCTAATTTAGATAAGAGGAGGTTATGGAGCGGTTTTGGTGGGTAAAGATTGACGTTCTCATAGATAAGGGTGGGCATAGAGGCGGGTAGTTGGGACTGACTTTCCCTACTCACAGCTCACCGTTCTCTTTTCAAGTCCAGCTCCAAACGCCCCCAAAAATTTATTTATTTATTTATTTATTTATTTATTTATTTATTATTATTATTTATATTAAAAAAAGGAACAACTTACATTTAGAACGATCTGATAAATAAATAAATAGATAAATAAAAAAAGAAATTATAAAATAAAATCATAACTGCATCTTCAACTCGAGCTTCCATTTTGGGTTTGGTGCTGAACGAGTCGAGTTTTTGCGAGCGCTCTGCCACAACCTCTTCTCAATTTCTCAACTGCTCTGCAACGCCTCTCTCTCTCTCTAGCCGCCGCCGTGAAGGAGGAGGAAAGAGAATGGAGTCTACGGAGTCTTCATACGTTTCGTCTCCTGAGGCTCCTGCGAAGCGATCTCCACCGCCGCCAAAATCTCCTAACTCAGGTATCTGATCTGATTTCAATCTCTATTTTACTCTCATTTCGAAAATTTGATCCCTACTCTCGCTGTTTTGTATGATTTTTTTTAATGCTTGGAGCTGTTCTTGTATGCGAGTGTTTTTGTTTCAGATCGGTTTGTTTGTGGAATTATGCAATTTGTGTGTTTATTTTTTTTTGTCCTACCTTGTTCTTTATCTTTTCTGGTTGGAAATGAAACCCTAGCTTTGTGTGTTATGTTTGATTTATTTGTGACGGCCGAGGAAATGATTAATCGTGCAATTTCGACTTCCAATGGTCTGCACTTCTGCTTCCTTGCCTGGAAAGCTTAGAAAAAGAGAGTGTGGCTTCTGGCATGTTTTATTTTATTTTTTATTTTTATTTTTTGTGAGGAAGTGTTGCTTTATTGAGATTTATTACAGTTGACCGAATGATTGGGAAGCCGTTGTCATTTTTTTGAATTGCCACTGCCACCGATTCATCCGTATAGTGATAAAGAAACGCACTGCATCTCCCGGTGTGTGTCATAATAGTCAAAAGTTCGCTATATTTGGTGATGGACAGCGAGTAGAAAGATGAGTAGTCTCATGTTTGTTCCAGAAGATTTTTCAAACTCTTTTTCAACCATCGGTTCTTCTATAATTTCATGAAGGCAGCTGGATGTGGAATGCTTATTTGGTTTAACGAACTTGTTTTTTTTTCATGTACTTCTAATTTGAATTTCTGAACTCGCCTCAATGAGTATTTGTGCGTTGATTTATTATAATAGGGATTGAAACATAGATAAAACCATTTCTCAGTTCCTTTTCATCAGTAATGTTTATAAAGAATCTTATGTAAAATTTAATGTGAAAATTAAGAACTTATAAGTGAGATTCTATGTCACCATCTAGTATGGTAACGTGTATGTTTCTCTATAAGGCACGATTATGATTTATATCAAAGGCTTTAGCTCTGTCACATCTTCAACCTTCTAGATTAATTTATGAATAAGATCTAACTACATTTTCCAATTGATAATGCGTATATGCCTATTCAATTTTGTGGTTAAATATCCAATTTTCTTCCATATCTGCTTACGGATAGTGTTTCACTCTCATCATAATTGCTATTTTCAGATAATATGGAAAAGGGCACGTACATTAGGTTTCTTGTATCAAATGCTGCTGCTGGTTCTGTAATTGGGAAAGGTGGTTCAACAATTAACGATTTCCAGTCACAGTCTGGTGCACGAATCCAATTGTCACGGAATCATGAATTTTTCCCTGGAACTACTGATAGGATCATTATGGTATCTGGAACAATAAATGAAATACTGAAGGCCATGGATCTTGTTCTTGCTAAGTTGTTGAGCGAGGTAATCTCTAGGCAGTTCAAGTTCACTCTTGAATTTAAATGTTCATTATTTGTGACTGATTAAAAATTTTGTTTGCTGGTAGCTCCATGCTGAAGAAGGAGATGATGTTGAACCAAGAACAAAAGTGAGACTAATTGTTCCCCACAGTTCATGTGGAGCTATAATTGGCAAAGGAGGGTCCACGATAAAGTATGATGCTTATTCCATATTTCTTCGATTACCATTTTATTGGTTACTAATTGCTTTATAATTTACTTGCTTAAAATTTCAAATGTTATTTTTAATTTGGTCAAATTACTAGTTTACTCGAACTATCAAGATTGTACTTAATAGGTCCCTAAACTTTTAATTTTAAAAAGGCCTAATATGTTAATGGACTTTCAATTTCATGTCTAATAGGTTCTTGGATTTTTTATAAATGTCAAATCGGTCACAAATTAGAGGTTTAGGGACCTATTAGACACAAAATTGAAAGTTTATGGACCTATTAGACACAAAATTGAAAGTTTATGGACTTATTAAACACAAAATTGAAAGTTTATGGACCTATTAAACACAAAATTGAAAGTTTAGGAGCCTATTAAACACTTACTTAAATTCAGGACTTATTAGATACAACCTTGAAAATTTATTAACTAAACTTATAATTTAACTTTCTTATTTTAAGGTTTTAAATTTTAGACCAGTGGAAAAATAGCCAAGTGAACATTTTTTAATAGCTCCTGAAGATATTTTCTGTCTAAATTTGTATGAAGTTTCACTTTCCTTGCAAAGATTGTTAAACAACTGCTGGCTTGTTTATCTAGGAATTTTTCCCTTCAAATCTGTCTATGTAGGTAATTGTGTAGAATGCAGATTTAGATCCTGTTATGCTAGTTCTAGTATACACTTTTATTGAAGGGAGGCACTGAATTCTTTTATAATTCATTAAGTTTACGTTCCAGGAAGAAAATATCACTTGATAGATTAGTGCTGTTTTCTGTTTGAACACGACATAACTTTTAGAACTTATGGACAGAATTGTACAACCTAGAGAACTGATTCTGTTCAAGTAAGGTCACTGTTTGAATACCACATAATGAATTTGTGGCTGTGATGGAATTATAATATGTTTGGTTTTATCGATCCATAGATGGTGTCTGTTAGATGTTGATCATTCTAACAGGAAGCAAGTAATGGTTTTGTAATGATATTGTTTAAGGATTTGAGAAATCTTCTGTGTGATTGGTGAGTTGGGTAATAAAATGGATTAACTTGTATTTGCATATCATGGTGAGGTGTAAATATTTAAGTATCAGAGAGTTAGTGTTGTGTTTGTGAGGTTTCACGATTATATTATTATCTAAGATTTCCTTTATTTAAAAAAAAAAATGGAGAGAGGGGGAGAAAACTCAGGAACAGATGAACTCAACTTCGTTGAGATTTGCAAATAGAATAGAAGTTCAAAGTGTGGAAATTAGTTGTTTTCTCTAAGATTGTTATGAAGCCGCCTTGTGTAAGCATATTGAGTGGCATTCTCTTACTTCCCTCACATTGATTTGAGGAGTATCTGTCCTACACATCAGAATATACATAAAACAGTTCTTGTTTACTTCAGTCGGGAAAATGAAAAGCCAGAATTATATGAAGAAAACTTGTTGCATCAGATAATTGACTTGTAATGAATTGGTCAGGAGATAATCTGATCCTTGAATTTTTTAGAGCAGGTAATGGTCATTCCATTGGCTTCAGTTTCAGTTTAAGTTTTGGCAATTTCTATAATTGTTTGCATCTTTGTCTTGTCAAGTGATTTTTTCTTTATCATTTAGCATCATGCACAATCATGCATTTAAATTTCAAATTTCTTCATGTTTATGAGGCAAGTTTATGATATGTGAACAAAATGTCATTTGATTTTTGAGGTGGTAGGCCAACTTGAGCAGCTGCTTAAGTTTTGAGGCTTCTAAAATATCTGATCATCTCTCCTAGAAGAAAAATTCTGCTTACTCCATGTGTGCTGCATCAGAAAATCAGACTTAGATAGTGATAAATGATGATGCTAATTTTAAATGATCCCTCCAAAGATTTTTTTTCTTGATTGATCTGCTTCATAATGATTTCCAGTGGTTCTTTGTCTTTGGTGACTTTTTTTTTTGTCTCTGATATTTATTCCATCTTTAAATTATGTCACTAAAACTTGTCACCTGTTATTAGTTTGGTCAAAGTCCAATGCTCTTTTCGGTGTTCCTTGATTTGTTTTGTTTCGTAACTACACCCCTTTGTAATTAATGCAAGTTTTGTTAGTTTCTTGGGACTCCTAATTGAGGGTCTCAATAAATCTTGTCTACTACTACTAATGGTTATCTACCTAAAAAATACCATCACAATGTATTTTTTGGGTGCTAACGTACTTTTACCATTATGCAGGTCATTTATTGAGGATTCTCAAGCTGGCATTAAGATATCCCCCCAGGATAATAACTATATGGGATCCACTGATAGGCTTGTGACACTGTCTGGTACCATAGAGGAACAGATGCGAGCTACTGACTTGATTGTTTCGAAGCTATCTGAGGATCCACATTACACCCAGTCAATGAATTATCCATTTTCATATCCGAGTATGTCTTTGTTTATCAATTATGTTTCGTGTGATATTATATTATTACTAACAAAAGCTATTATATGCTCGCATGCATTTTGTGGTTCACCAAATGTTCTTCATCTCATATGGGGCACTTCTTTCTTCTGCTATATGTGATGCTGCTACCTCACCTTGGTTATGAGTTATGACTGAGTAATTTATGTTTTATGGAATCAAACAAGTAGTTGTAGTTCAAGGTCTAAATCACAATTTATGATATGTTAAAAAGAAAGCATTACCCTGCCTCGAGAGTGAATAAAATCAATTGATACTGCTAAATGTTATTTTTCTGTTTGTTGCATTGCTTTCCATCATTTCTTTGCAAACCTTTCTATTTTTTCATTTAGAAGTGTTGAGTATCTACACTGATTTTGTTTTCTGTAATTGGAAATGTATTTATTGGAATGTCAAATTGTAAAATGTTAACGCAATGTAAATATGGAAATGCAATTCAAGAAGTCAATTTTGGGCTTATACTTTTGAGGAACCTCATTTTTTGAGCTACTAAAGGGAAGATGGGAAGATCATGGGTAAATATATGGGTAAATATAAGTAGGAGACACTATCTCCGTGGTATGAGGTCTTTTGGAAAAAATCAAAAGTAAAGCCTTTAGAGCTTATGTTCGAAGTGGACAATATCATACCATTGCGGAGGTTCGTTGTCCTAGTGGTACCAGAGACATGCTCTTATCTTAATTTTGTCATGTCAATAGAATCCTCAAGCGTCGAACAAAGAAGTTGTGAGCCTCAAAGGTGTAGTCGCAGTGAAGATCAAATAGAAATCTATTAAATTAGCAATGTGCGTCCAGAGAAGAGGAGTCGTCTAGATAGTGCCACGGATGGATAAATGACTGTTTAAGGAGAGACTCAATGGTGTACTTTGTTCGAAGGGAGGATTTTGAGGATTGTTGGAGTCCCACATTAGCTAATTAAGAGAAAGATCATGGGTATATAAGCAAGGGACACTATCTCTATTGGTATGAGACATTTTGGGAAAGACCAAAAGAAAAGCCATGAGAGCTTATGCTCTAAGTGGACAATATCATACCACTGTGGAGGTTTGTTGTCCTATCTCTTCACAGTTCGAAGATATGGGTCTAAAAAGAGTAGGGACAGTGGTTAAGGAACGGTTGGATTCATTCACGAACTTGGTGTGCAAAAAACCTCTTAAATTTCTACCCTATAAAAAAGAAAATCTAGATTAGAGCAATCTGGGTGCATATTAGTTGGTGGTTTAAAATACCATTTTGACAATTCTAGTTTGAGGTTCATTTCACTCGACTTTCAGATGTCTAATCTTCGTCCCTGTGTTTTCAATAAGTCTTAAAATTAGTTCCTAATCTTCGTCCAAGTGCTTTCAATAAGTCTTAAAATTAGTTCCTAATCTTCGTCCAAGTGCTTTCAATAAGTCTTAAAATTAGTTCCTACAATTAGTTAAAAATCAATCATCAGCCTAAAACAAGACCAAAGGATATCCAAAAAGATTCCTGCAATTGAAACAAGATTCCCACACAATGAGCACATGCCTTTCAGTTGATGTAATTGCTGAAGCTTGTGTGTCAGCTTTTGAACTATGAAGGGAGGTGATTGTAAAGAGTATTGTGTTGTCCCAATAATTAAGGCAACTGATGAGAGTCCCAATATTTACTCGTGTAGATTTTTGCTGTTTTGTTATTTTTCGTACCCATTTAATATTTTACTTGTTTTTTGCTACAGCATCATACAATGCTGTGAACTATGCATCTAACGGAGGAGCTGGAGGGAGGTTCCCAAACAATAAGGTTTGTCCATAAACAGTAGCTTTGCTATCACAATTGTCGCCTAACCGAGAGTTTGCTAGACAATAACTGGTTTGGTGCTTTTCTCTCATTGATCTTTCACCATGGAACTATACCATGACAATTTATATCATCATATGGGCTTTTCGAGAGAAAATTTGAGAAATATTTGAATGGTTTCATTTAGATGTTAGATTATATTGTCTGAAACAACATTGCAAAGCGTAGTATTAGCTATAATATGATCGATATTGATGGAAAAATAACTTAAATCCCATTCAATGCTTCTATTATGTTCTTAATTTCTTGCATTTCAGAATTTCCTGATACCAAAATTTAGCTGAAATGATATTCTTTTGATACTGGGTGTTCTCTTTTAACAACTATTCTCCCCAGCCCTCCTAACTGTTTAAAACAGTAATGCGTGCAACTGCACAAAAAATGGGACTTTTAAGCAGTTGCATATTTTCCTTTTTAATAATCTTTTTTTTATCCTTTTCAGCGACTGTACGATACTGTTGACCGAAGAGCTTCTGAAATTGTCCAGGAGGAACGGAGTAACTCTTTGACCATTGGCGTTTCAGATGGCCACATCGGGTTAGTTGTTGGTCGTGGTGGAAGAAACATACTGGAAATTAGTCAGGTTTTAACATCTCCACCTCAAACACTTGCTATTTCCTTTCTGATTACATTCAGTTCATAAACCTTACCTTATTACAGGCCAGTGGAGCCAGAATTAAGATATCAGATCGAGGAGATTTCATGTCGGGAACCACCGACAGGTACGGAGGTTCTTTTCTTATATTTCCCTTCATACTGTAGGTTTGCTTGCAAGTTCTTCATGGAAACAATTGCATACTTGATTGTTCCATACCTTGCAGGAAAGTAACAATTACGGGTTCACAACGGGCAATTCGCTCTGCTGAGTCGATGATTATGCAGAAAGTAGCATATGCTTCTGAGAGGGTAATGCCATTTCAAATCCATTAAAGATGCGTAAATCCGTTCAATACGGTTCTCTCACGCTGTCTCGAATCGATGCAGGTTCTAGCACAGTGATAGAATGGTGGAAGTTGTGAATGCTTGTAGTCGAAGCAAGGCCGGGAGATTTTCATTTTTACTACTGAGGGAGAGCATGCCAATGGCAATGAGCGGAGAAATAGAGTTCAAATTTGTTGAAGCGTTGGTTGATAGATATGCCATGATTTAATGACTGAGAGCCAAATAGAAAGAAAGATTAGCAGTTTCAAATTGTTCATACAATTGTACCCTTGAATTTATTTTATATTTATGTTTGAGCTTTATCTCTATTAAATTGTTTGAACGTGCCTTCTCTTCGGAAACAGATTGTAGCTTCTTCTTAGGCTGTTTCTATTTTCATTTATTGGTGAATTCTTTAGTTTAAAGTTGATTTTATTTTATATTTTGGGGTTTGCTGAACATCTTTGGTTCTTGTATGTCCTGTTAACATTCCCACGTGGGCTTTTGCGTCGGCTGATGGGCTGCTTTTAATATCATGATTTTGGGCCCAATTTTGATCTTGGGCCCTCTTTTGGCCCAAGTTATTTTGAATCTTATAAGTTAGAAGTCTCGTATCTTATTTACTGTTGTATCGATTACCATTGTTATTTCAGTTTTCTTTTTTTTCTTCTCACAATAATATTTAATATTTTGAGTATTCATTTGTCGTTTGGAGAAAACTGAATTTATTTGATGAATTCAATCAAAATCAAAGTGTTGTATGTTATGGTGTATGTTAGGTAAATCCCTAGGAAATTCATTCCTAGTTTTTAGGTAACTATCTTTTGAGTGAAATTAGTCAAAGGTAGTAAGTAGAGTGAGGTGAATGAGTTTGGGAATCAGTTCAGGTTCTTCAAATAGCTTTGTTTGAAGGTGAAGGAGAATGAGGTTTTCAAATAGCTTTGTTTGAAGGTGAAGGAGAATGAGGTTAAGGTTCTTCAAATAGCTTTATCGAGTGTTTGAAGGTGAAGGAGAATGAATCTTTCTTATAGGAGAGGAAAAGAAAAGGAGAAAGAATCAACTAATAGGTTCTGGAGTGAACTCGAATGAATCTTTCTTTTTCTTTTATAGTTCAATTCGGGTGAAGGAGAATGAATCTTTCTTATAGGAGAGGAAAAGAAAAAGAGAAAGAATCAACTAATAGGTTCTGGAGTGAACTCGAATGAATCTTTCTTTTTCTTTTATAGTTCAATTCGGTCAGGGAATAGAGTATAAGGGGAAGGAGCGAAGATGAAGACACACAATCACCTTGTTTATAGTGAAAGAATAAATAGGTTGTCGAGTGGAAGCCCAAGTTGCTCTCGGGGTCTTCAACGCAAATATTTCTCTCTCCCTTTCTTTTCCGTTATTGCGTTTTTTTTATTGTACAGTTTATAAATTAATTATTGATTTTAGTTTATGTATCTAGAATAAGGAGAATATGGAAATAATTAGAAGATTTAATTTAGACCATAATTTCAGCATCTTCCTAAGTCGAGGCTGCCATTAAACTTTATTCCAATTGCTTACAAGTAACTTTATATTATTTTCATGGTGATTCTTCATCCCCTCCTCCATATCCAGACCCATAACCCGACCCATGATCCAGAATCCTTTCCGGATCCTCCCGCCATTCCTCCTGCACTGCCACCACCGCCTCCTCCGCCACCGCCACCTCCACCCCCTCCGCTTCCATAGCCACCCCCACTTCCATATCCCGAGCCATATCCCCACCCACTTCCGAAGCCTGAGCCTCCACCTCCACCTCCACCACCGCCTTCGCCACCTCCTTCACCAGGGCCTGCTGCACCAACAGACCCATACCCGGACCCACTTCCCGACCCAAACCCGCGGCCCACACCGGTTCCATTAGCACCGCCACTCCCATGCTGCCCATAGCCTTCATCGCCATATCCAGTGCCATTACCCGAGCCATATCCCGAACCTGACAAAGGTCCCGACCCTTCTCCGCCTCCGCCGCCATTTCCTCCATAGCCCTTCAAGAATCTAGCAGCAAAAGTTAAGTCCACCATTAACAAAACCAACAACAGCAACAACAACAACAAACCAATCGCCCTGGTGGTGGCCATTGCTGATTATAATCAACAACGTAAAGAAAGAAAAAAAAAAAACAGAGCAGCTTTTGATGCGTGGAAATGGTGAGATTTGAAGCCCCTTATTTATAGTCATTGCAAAGTTTACGTTTTGGAACAGAATTTCGTAACCAAATAAACTTGCTACACAGCAAAGCAGAAAATTAGGGGCTTTTTGTTGTGCTTTTGAGCTCTGCTTTTCCTTTATGGAGTGCCATGTTCGTGCCATTATTTTCTGGTATGTAAGCGCTTTCTTCATGAACTAGGCTTTTAGTTGAAGGTATTTGGGCAGATTTTGAGCTCCAATTTATGGATCTATTGGAGCCTTTTGTGTTTATCAGAAGAAATTCCATAAATTTATACATTTTCGGAACCTATTTAGATACGAGACTTCATAAGTTCAGGGGACTTGAGAACCGAACAAAAGACGGTAGATTTATTGAATTAACTACGAAAGTTATTATGAAACATTCACTTATTAAAGATTACGATCCAATGGCATAATATCATCCTATAAATTATTATTGTATTTGATGAATAAATTTTATAAAAAAAGATTAAATATTTCATAGCTCACACTTATACAAACTTATTATATAAAATACTCTCACTCGCATCTCTCATGTAATTTGTACAAATTATAAAGTAAAACTTATGAATAGTGTTATTCGGAGGAAAAATCCAATAGTATCTATATATTATACACCATAGGTTATTTCTTGAATATGATCATCAGGTGCTATTTAAAATTATATTAATAATTTTAATTTTTTTTTCATATATTAGATCATGTTTATTGTACATACTATTGGAGCAAAATCAAGTGTGTTCGGGACTTCTATGACAAATTTGGGGACAATGAAGTTTGATTTGTAGACCCATTTGAAGCAGAAAAGAAGCTAGAGAACTCGAGGGGAGAGCGTTGGAATATTCAATTTTGTAGCTATTTGTAGCTATCAAGCTTCTCAAATTGTGAGGGTAGCATCGAGACGCCACTTGGGAGTTTGAGACACTACAAAATTAGGCATCCGACGACTTTAAATACGCACACTTCTTTCTTCGGAGATTTCCTAAAGTGTTTGATGCTTGATTTTGACTTTTGTAAAAATGAAATATTGAGCAGTTTATCCTAACATCACAACTTCAAACACACTAGTTTTTCAAGTCGATTTGAGGGGAGCTAATTTGATGGATTTTTTAAACCTTAATTTTACCCTTTGTGATAGGCGACATTCTCCTTGGGCTTTGCTTTCCGGCCTGAGGGCTATGTTTTTCCTCTTTCAATAATTTGGGCTATTTCGATTAGAGGTTATGCTCGTGGGTCGACATCTGAATTGACTTATAATAGGTGTATTATCCATTTAACTATACCCAGATTTACTTTATAAAAAGAATCCGTGAAAGAGAGAGAAAGAGACTTGAAAATGAACGAGATGATTTGAGAATAAACATAATGGGCCTTGAATTTGAGAGAGACACCAATATTTTATCTTCAAAATTTGGAATTATTTGGATATTCATTTGAATTTGAGGATGAAATAAAATCAAATATCAATTATTTTTTGAAAAATAAATGATGAATGATGGAGACCTACCAATGGAATTTTGCTTTTGTTTTTGCATGAATTATATAAGCTCTCTAATTTTCTAGAAATATATAATATATATATATATATATATAGTATATGTATATATATATATGTGTGTATATTTATATTATGTACGTGTATATATATATGTATATGTATGTGTATCTATATGTATATGTATGTGTATGTATATGTGATGTGATGAATGAAATTGTATTATTTATTTATTTTTACTATGGAATAGTATTTAAATAATTTGACAAACTTAATACTAAATTTTTAAATATGAATTATTTTAATGTTTTTTCAAATAATAAAGAAATTAAGTATGTTATAAATAAATAATTTTAAATAATCTTTTTAATAAATTCAAATTTTTTGAAATGAAATTTAGTCTTAAATTTTAATAAATAAATAAATAAATAAATATATATATATATATATATAATTAAGGATCAATTACACAGTTTGTTAGGAGAGACACTAGACAGTAAATTGTGAGATTTCACATCGATTAAAGAGGTTATTTCTTATAAAATTAAAATAATAAAAACAAAAAAAAATTTAAAAATATTTTTACTTCTCGATAAAAAAAACATCGAAATCAACATTTTATAGATATTTATAATTATAAATATTTGAATAATTAGTTCATAGAGACAGCAACATGTCCTAAGTAAGCTAAACTCACAAATTCCCAGTTCCCTATCTCAGGCCTTCCTCGTTCCGTTCGACACGTGTCACTCACAGCACCTTACAAAACCGTTTCAAGCAATCCCTCTTCCACCCTTTTCATCCATCTCTATCCCCAATTCTCTCCAAACTCCATACCCAAAAGCCTCCAAATCCCTCTCCCAATCTCCGAATAACCTCCTCTGGCTGCAATGGCTGTAGCAGAGTTCCCCTCCTCTTTAAAATCTCAGCTCAATTTATCATCCACGACCGCTTTTCAGGCCAATCGGTTCTATAATCACCGGCGATGCTCTTTCCGGCCGTTTTACAGAGCTCGAAGTTCCCCAATCACTTGCTCTGTTGCGCCCAAGTGAGCTTCGTTTGTGTAGATTCTTATGTGTTTGTGTAAGTTTGTGCTTGTCTGTGTTCATATGTTTTGAGGGGTTGTTCTATGTTTGATTTTTCAGTCAGGTTGAAGCAGCTCCGGTGGCTGCAAAAACAGGGGAACCCAAAAGTAAAAGCGATTGTTATGGTGTTTTCTGTCTTACTTATGATTTAAAAGATGTAAGTTCTTGAATTGTTATATGGGTTTTCCCTGGTTTATTGAAAATTTATAGTTTCACTGTGTTTGTTGGTTGATTTTGGGGAGGAGAACGAAACACGGTTTATAAGGGTGTGGAAAACTCTCCCGATTGAGGGAAAGCCCGAAAGGGAAAGTATAGAGAGGACAATATCTGCTAGCGGTGTGCGTGGGTCGTTACAAATGGTATTAGAGCCAGACACTAGGCTATGCCGGCGAGGAGGTTGAGCCTTGAATGGGGTAGACACGAGACGGTGTGCCAGGAAGGATGCTGGGCCCCGAAGGAGGTGGATTGTGAAATCCCACCTCGGTTGGGGAGGAGAACGAAACACCCTTTATAAAGTGTGGAAACCTCTCCCTAGCGGATGCGTTTTAAAAACCTTGAGGGAAAGTCAGAAAGGGAAAGCCCGAAGAGGACAATATCTACTAGCGGTGGGCCTGGGCTGTTACAAATGGTATTAGAGCCTGGGCGATGTGCCAGCGAGGAGGCTGAGCCCCAAAGGGAGTAGACACGAGACGGTGTGTCAGTAAGGACGTTTGGTTCCGTAGGGAGGTGGATTTGGTGGGAGTCCCATAGTGATTGGTTGACTAGTAAGGACACTGGGCCCTGAAGGGGGTGGATTGTGAGATCTCCCATATCGGTTGGGGAGTAGAACGAAACACCCTTTAGAAGGTGTGGAAACCTCTCCCTGGCATACGCGTTTTAAGAACCTTGAGGAAAAACCCGAAGGAAAGCCCAAAGAAGACAATATCTGCTAGCGTGGGCTTGGGTTGTTACAAATGGTATCAGAGCCAGACATCGGACATCTGGACGATGTACTGCGATGAGGCTGATCCCTAGCAGATGCGTTTTAAAAACCTTGAGGGAAATCTCGAAAGGGAAAGCCCAAGACAACATCTGCTAGCGGTGGGTCTGGGCCGTTACAAATGGTATCAGAGTGAGACACTGGGTGATGTACCAACGAGGGGGCTAAGCCCCGAAGGGGGTAGACACGAGGCGGTGTGTCAGTAAGGACGCTGGGCCCCGAAAGGGGTGGATTGTGAGATCCCCACGTTGGTTGGGGAGGAGAACGAAACACCCTTTATAAGGTGTGGAAACCTCTCCCTAACCTACGCGTTTTAAAAACCTTGAGGGAAAGCCCGAAAGGGAAAATCCAAAGAGAACAATATCTGCTAGCGATGAGCCTGGGCCGTTACAGATTTTCACCATATTTTGCGAATTTTTTCTGTTCTTTAGGTTTACTTTCATGTTTAAACTGTTCTTTATAATCGGCGTGAACAAATATATGTCGAAAGTGAGTATAGCTCAACGATAATAACTTTGAAGATCGGGTGTTTAAATTCTCGTAACCCATGTTTCTTGTTTAAAAATAACTTTGAAGAAGTGGTTTGCTGCTAGTTCTGTCAGATTGGACAAATGTTGTCTTCAGCCCTGACATGTTTTGTACTAATCATAGGAAGAAGAGACAACATCATGGAAGAAAATGATTAATATTGCTGTCTCTGGTGCTGCTGGAATGATATCCAATCATCTTCTGTTTAAGGTAAGAATTCATATAAAACAACCTCGTTATGTTCTGATGTTTGATGAAATCTTACTTCGGTTGTTTCACTAGCTTGCAGCTGGTGAAGTTTTTGGTCCTGATCAACCAATTGCATTGAAACTATTGGGATCTGAGAGGTCACTCCAAGCACTTGAAGGCAAGTTTAGCAGATTTAGAATAAACTTCAGTTTTGCTTTGAAGATCATTTGGTTGGTTGCATGCTATTTCTTTGGACATTCGTTTTGTTCGTCTATGTAGTTTAGCCTGTATCCGTGAGATCCCACGTCAGTTGGAGAGGGGAACGAAACATTCCTTATAAGGGCGTTGAAACCTCTCCCTAGTGGACGCATTTTAAAACCTTGAGAGAGCCCAGAGAGAACAATATCTGTTAGCGGTGGACTTGGATTGTTATAAATGGTATTAGAGGATAATGTCGGGCGATGTGTCAACCAGGACGCTAGGCGCCCAAAGGTGGTGGATTGTGAGATCCCACATCGGTTGGAGAGGGGAACTAAGCATTTCTTATAAGAGTGTGGAAATCTCTCCCAACGTGTATTAAAACTTTGAGGGGAAGCCTAGAAAGGAAAGTCCAAAGAGGACAATATCTACTAGCGGTGAGCTTGAACTGTTACAAATGGTACCAGAGCTAGACATCGGGCGGTGTGCTAGCGAGGATGCTGGACCCCTAAAGAGGGTGTGTGAGATCCCATATCGGTTGGAGAGGGGAACGAAGCATCCCTTATAAGGGTGTAGAAACTTCTTCCTAGTGAATGTGTTTTAAAACCTTGAAGGGAAGCCCATAAGAGAGACTAAAAAGAGGACAATATCTTCTAGCGGTGGACTTGGACGGTTACAAATAGTATCAGAGCTAGACATCAGGCGGTGTACCAGCGGGATGTTAGGCCCCTAAGAAAAGGGTGGATTGTGAGATCCCACATCGGTTGGAGAGGGAAACGAAACATTCCTTATAGGGGTGTAGAAACTTCTCCCTAGCAGACGCGTTTTAAAACCTTGAGAGGAATCCCAGAAGAAAAAGCCCAAAGAAAACAATATTTGTTAGCGGTGGGCTTGAACGGATATAGTATCAGTCTTTTTCTCTTGATGTCTCAATAACAGTTAAACAAGAACTTCACATCTGTAACGTCGTAAACCATTAGACTTCGAGATCATACCGAAATCTTCGAGCTATTTGACAAATAATCTTCATATGCAGGTGTTGCTATGGAATTAGAGGACTCCCTTTTCCCTTTGTTAAGGGAGGTAGTAATAAGCATTGATCCTTATGAAGTATTCCAAGATGCAGACTGGGCTCTTTTGATAGGAGCGAAGCCTCGAGGTCCGGGAATGGAACGTGCTGGTTTATTAGATATAAACGGACAGATATTCGCTGAACAAGTACGTCGATTATCTCGTTTTCATTTCATTTTTTCTACCCGTCCAAGAAACACCGGAATCTCTTAGTTTTGATGTTATTATATATCAATGGACTTAGGGAAAAGCTCTAAATGCTGTGGCATCCCCAAATGTCAAAGTCATTGTTGTGGGCAATCCATGCAACACCAAGTGAGTTCATGTTTCATTTAGTATGAATCTCTTAAAGTGTGTACAAGATATAACTTCTCTTTGTCCTTTTCATTCCATGTAGTGCATTAATTTGTTTGAAAAACGCTCCGAAAATTCCCGCTAAGAATTTCCACGCTTTAACTCGACTAGACGAGAATCGAGCAAAATGTCAGGTATGATACCCATTTCCTCGTATTTGATATGTTTTCGAGTACTTTCTAAATATGGCTTGTTCAGCTGGCTCTGAAAGCGGGCGTCTTCTATGATCAAGTGTCGAATATGACCATTTGGGGCAACCACTCGACAACTCAGGTTATTGGGTACTTTTTGCTCGAGAAGCTTCGAAAATTCCCTCGTTTGTATGCTTATTTCGTCGTATTCGCACCAGGTTCCGGACTTTTTGAATGCAAGAATTAATGGGTTACCTGTTAAAGAGGTTATTAAGGATCATAGGTGGTTGGAAGAGGAGTTTACTGAAAAAGTACAGAAGGTAATAACACATTGAGTGTTGCAATGTTCACTGCTCAATGGATCAAATAGTGTTTTTGATTGGTTTTGATTTGCAGAGGGGAGGTGTGCTGATTGAGAAATGGGGAAGATCTTCAGCTGCTTCAACTTCTGTATCGATTGTTGATGCTATAAGGTCTTTGATCACTCCAACTCCTGAAGGGGATTGGTTTTCATCTGGGGTAAGCTTAGATCTCATGTTGTATCTCTTGATATTGTGTTTGTAGGCTGGTAGGGCTCTAATTCGGCGTGCTTGTTCGTCGAACGGGAAGGGTGGAGGAGGGTGTTGGGTTTGTAATTCTAAGCGATTGTATCGTGACGGGCGTAGGGATAGAGATGTTTAGCTAGAGAGTTCGGTTATTTGCAAGGGAGAAGAGAGTAGAGATTAGGAAGAATGTAACAGCCCAAGCCCACCGCTAATGGATGTTGTCCGCTTTGATCTGTTACGTATTGTCGTTAGCCTCACGGTTTTAAAACGCGTCTACTAGGGAGAGGTTTCCACACCCTTATAAGCAATGCTTCGATCTCTTCTCCGACCAATACGGGATCTCACAATCCACCCTTCTTAGGGGTCCAGCGTTCTCTCTGGCACACCGCCCGGTGTCTGGCTCTAATACCATTTGTAATAGTCCAATCCAAGTCCACACTAACAAATGTTGTCCTCTCTGAGCTTTGTCTTATGGGCTTCCCCTCAAAGTTTTAAAACACCTAAACCTCTCCCTTATGAGGAATGTTTCGTCCACTCTCCAGCCAATATGGGATCTCATAATCCACCCCTCTTGGGGGTCTAGCGTCCTTTCTAGCACTCTGCCCAGTGTCTGGCTCTGATACCATTTATAACATTCCTAGTCCACTCCTAGCAGATGTCCGTTGCGTATCATCGTCAACCTCACAGTTTTAAAACGTGTATGCTAGGGAGAGGTTTCCACACCCTTATAAGGAATGTTTTATTCTCCTCTCCAACCGATGTGAAATCTCACAAAGAGACTTTAGACTTAGGTAGATGAGTGTTAAGTCAATTCAATCTATTACGACTCCTAACATAAACGTATGCAAATGAAGAACCAACCTCGAGCTCATAAATACCGATCGATTTGTAGGTATACTCCACCGGAAATCCTTACGGAATAGCAGAGGATATCGTTTTCAGCATGCCGTGCAGATCAAAGGTACCATTTATTCCCAACTTTCATCTCCAACTCCCATATCCTAACGTCTGTAACCAGTAAATATGTCTGCTCTCAGGGAGATGGTGACTATGAACTTGTGAAAGATGTGATATTTGATGACTATCTCCGCAAGCGAATTGCCAAGGTCTGTATGTTTTCCTTTTCCTCCCATGGCCGTAATTCTTCGGCTATAAGGGTCCGATTGGAATGACTTTTCAAGTGCTTAAAACACTCATAAAGTCATTCCATTCCGAGCCGCTGCTATGCTACCGTTGAACTAGCTCACACCCTGTTGTTGTTACAGACTGAAGCTGAGCTGCTAGCTGAGAAGAGATGTGTGGCTCACCTCACAGGAGAGGTCAGAATTAAGTAAATTTCCATGTTTATGTTTAATCCTACTTAGTGATCTATTAATCATGGATTATTGTTTCCACATTCTATCAGGGTATTGCTGTTTGTGATCTACCAGAAGACACAATGCTTCCTGGAGAAATGTAAGGCTCATCAACATCACATGCATCTGAGCCTCAAAATTTTATATCTGAGCTGTGCTTTATGCTACTTTCATATTTGTATTAAACCATATATTATATGTGAATATTGCTCCTAAGTTGTCAGCAAATCAATAATAATATATGGTTTTATTTAATCCAACGACAATATATGAGACATAAACTGGTCGAGAATACATGTCAATTAAAATTTTAAAAACCGAGCCATAAAAGCTTCTTCCATCGAAAGGAATTCAACCACAGAGTTAACTTCATACAGCTTATGCTTATTGAAGATTAAGATGGTTTATCGAACGAATTACATAAACGTCGTGGAAAGAGAAGCTTCCAACCTTTACTCTAATAAATTGGTAAAGTACAATAAAGCTCTGCAACTATGAACTGTAAAAAGTTCTGAAATTAAAATACAAAAGAGATAAAAAGTTTAGTTAGCCACCAATTCATTGGCAGTTAGTCTAGAATCTATTGATATTTGAATAGATACTGCAGGAAGGTGTTGAATTTGGTAGCCTAGAAAGTTTCTAAACTACCAGCTAATACTACTTTTTTCAATGTTCTTAGAGTTTTGGATATTGAAACTTGAATAGATAAGTCACCTGGAATGGATGCACCTTGCAACTTTGAAGCTCACTGAAAGGATTAGAAGCCAGAACAGGATGAAGAAGTAGACGAAGTAGCGAGACATCAGAGATCCCGACTTGCTGTGATGTGCACCAGAAGTTGGCGACAACTGAGAGGAATAGATGTCGCCTTCGACGATCCCGTACAAATAGATAAGGTTGAGAACTGAATTCTTGCCATATAAGCTGTTCATTTCGTCTCCGTTTAGTGTTGTGTTTCTTATGACGATCATGCCTGCGGTGACACGAACGGAGCTTGAAGCTTGTGGAGCTGAGTTAATATGGAGAGCAGCATCTTTTGAAGTAAACTGTGAAGCAAATGGAGCAGGAATGCTGCCCAGCATGTGGCTTGTGTGTTTGAGGAATGGGTATTTGAGATCTGGTACCAGAAAAGAAAGGATGAGCCAAAAGTGTTGGAAATATCTAAATGGAAAGGAAAAAACTAACATGGAATTCAACTAACCTGATTCTGGTTTTGGATCCTCGGATCTCTGCATAGACGAGGACGAGGAGGCCTCGTTGTCGTAACGTAAATCTGAAGTATGTTTGCTGGGAGATGCCTGTTCAGTGGCACCACCAACGACCTAACGAAATATGATGCGTAGGTGAAAAGTAAATTCCATGTAGCAAAACGATAAAAATAAGTTGCGATATGAAGCAGTACTGACCTCTGGAAGAACTGCTTGATCAGGAACAGAGCTCTCACTCTCGAGAATTTCAGAGGGATCGAAAGACAAATCTACGTTATCACCGTCTGCGTCGAAGAACGTAAGATACTCTTCAAGCACGTCAAAAGCAGCAGGATCGCTATCAGTAGGGTTTGAGAGCTCATTGGATTCCAAAAGTAGTTCATCACTAAAAGAAGGATTATCAGAAGTACTAAAGAATGGCTTGTCCAATACGTAATGACCATCGACATCACTAGCATCGATCTCATCAGCAGCAGCATTGCTTGATTCAGCAAGATACTCATGTTTGACCAATCTGTCACGTAATCGACACTCATCTGGTAAAACAAAGAACTTCTGTCCATCGGGTAGCTCTGATGTCTCACATATGCCTACTGCAGGTTTTCGATCATCTTCGATGAAATTGTCAGATTGCTCCATAGAGTTGCTTGACTCACCATAATAGAAGTCGAATGGTGGTGGTGGTGCAATTTCGGATAGAAGATCTTCATCGACATTCTGCAGAAAAGAATATAACATGATTCATCGTAATTTCACATACTTTTAGAGATTGTTTCACTCTTTCGCTCACCGACCCACTCTCTTTATTTTGTTCCTGATTTCCCATCATTTAGATCTTCCGCTTATTAAATATAGAAATCCGTCGTAGTTTCTCATTACTTGTTTCCTCCTGAAAGCTATTCTCTATAACACCAACATGCACCCTATTTGCAAACAACTCCAACCAAATCACCGGCAAGGTCATACAATCTTGGTCTGTGAGCCAGTTGCTCGTTTAGATTTCAATCCTAACTCAACTTTCAACTGGTTTCAGCTATCAAAAGCATGGACTCTTGGTTTCAGGTAGCACCGTCCTTGATCAGAAAGGGTGTTTGCTCCAAGCCTAAGAGATTCTGGAAGTTTATCCTTTATTCTTCTATAGTTGTGGGGAATTTTCCCCACTTAACGTATACCATAATTCAAGCTCAACTGTAATGGCTCAGGCCCACCGTCAGCAGATATTGTCCTCCTTGGGCTTTTGCTTTTGGACTTTCCCTCAAGGTTTTAAAACACGTCTGCTAGGGAGTGGTTTCCACACCCTTATAAAGAATGTTTCGTTTTCCTCCCCAACCGACGTGGAATCTCACAATCCACCCCCTTTCAGGGCCCAGCGTCCTCGTTGATACTCGTTCCCTTCTCCAATCGATGTGGGATCCCTCAATCCACCCCCTACAGAGCCCAACATCTTTGCTGGCACACCGCCTCGTGTCCACCCCCTTCTCAGCCTCCTCACTGGCACATCGCCCGATGTCTAGCTTTGATACTATTTGTAATGGCCCAAGCCTACCGTTAGCAGATATTGTCCTCTTTGGACTTCCCCTCAAGGTTTTTAAAATGTGTTTGCTAGGGAGAGGTTTCCACACCCTTATAAAGAATGCTTCGTTCTCCTCCCAAACCGATGTGAGATCTCACATCAACCATGTACTATTAACTCAATTCTTGGGCAAACACGCCTAATTACCTGAGGAAATTGCTTCACTATCATTATACATGTTCAAAAGTTCAGGTTTCTTTCAAATCTTAGGCATCTCTCGTATAGATCTGCCCATCCAACCCGTTCAGAATCATATTTCAGAAACACAGTTCTCAACGACAGATAACACAAAACCATTCCACCTGATTAGGCAAGTTGCTTATAACATGGTAAGTACATACCTGACTGAAGTCATTGCCTTCAACAAAAATGCCTCCACCAGCTAGAATTTCTTCCGCCACTTGCTCATCACCAGGTACCAAAGTCAGCTCATCATTATCTTCCCATTCCTCCTCAACAAAAGGGGCACCATACTGCTCTCCATTTTTTGGTCCAGTACCACTCTTCTGGAATATCCTACACAGCACAAACGCATCCTTCCAACCCAACAAAAAAAAACCAACAGATCCCAAGACAATTACAACAACATTTTCCAACGAAGCCAAAAATCACAAATCAACGAGAAAATCAGAGAAAGAGAGATAAACATTTCGACCTATTCTAACCTGAACAGTTGCAAATTTCCCCAATTCCTCATCCGTGAGTTTGTATTCGTGCATCACCCAATTGGTTCGTGCACCACGAGGAGCCCGCCCAATATGATACACAAGAGTCTTCTTCATTCCAACAGTCCTCGCGTTATGGCGGACCGGCCGATCCTTTCCCGTCGTCTTCCAATACCCTTTCTCCGTAGCCCTGTTAGTCCTCGAACTATTGCCATATTTCTTATCCAAAGCACTAAAGAAATACCACTCCAAATCCCTACTCTTCAGCTTCGATTTCCCTGACAAATCCCACAACACAACTTCAATTCCACAGAAATCCGAACGACGAGAAAATAAATCACAAAATCAAACACAAATCTCAACAAACAGAACAAGGGATTGACCAGGGAGATCCCAGGGTTCGGATTTGTAGATATCAACATCTGAAATAGCATCAAAACGAAAGGGTTTTCCAGAGACTTTGCGCTTCAAATAATAACTAACAAGTTCTTCATCGGTAGGGTGGAATCGGAACCCCGGTGCTAGCGAAGTAGCAGAATCTCGACCCATCAAGAAAATGGATTTAGGATTTCAAATCGAAATTGAAATTCAGATTTGAGATTAGAATCGAACTGAGAAGAGATATTAAAAAAGTTCGAAGAGTTAGGGTTACGATTTCTTCGGAAGGGAGAAATATAAAATAATCTCCAAAACGAGCTGGAAAGGAGGGAAATGTACAGAGAAATGTCCAGGAAAAGTCGACGGAGGGAACGCTAAACTCACATGTAATAACAAATAAAAGCGTCACAGCCTCCACGTGTTAATAGCAGATTCCAATGCTGCTTGATGGTGACACTAGACTGTTAATAAAAATTCTTGCTGACGTGTCTTGGATAAACTTTACTTTACTTTACTTTACCTAATATCTGATTAAAATAAAGGAAAGATTTTTTTTTTTTTGTCATTTTGAAAAAAAAAATATAAAAAAAATCAAATAAGAATCAACTTTAAACTCTTTTCCTTTAATTTTAAACTTTTAAATTCTTTGAATTGTTTTTTATTTATTTAAACATTCATGGAACTTACAAGAAATTTTGTAATAAGTCAAAAAAAAAAAATTAAAAAATTAAAAAATATTTTAGTTTTAAATTAAAATAAATTATTTATTCATATTATAAAAGTACAAATGTCGAGTCATACTCCTCTCATTGGGTTTGGCTCCACGTAACTTTATAATTTTAATAAATTAAAAGATTATATTTTGAAAGGAAATATCTAAAAATAAATAAATAAATATTTTACACGTTGGAAAAAGTAAATAATTACCAACTTTTACAATATTTTCATTCATGATCTTTTTAGAGTTCAATGGGACAAAATCTCTTTTGCTTACCGCTTAAGAAAATATAATATATCAGTTTTTGGAAGCTCGAATGGATAAATATAAAATATTAAATTATGAATTTACTCATTAAATTTTTACTGTTTATTTGTCAATTCCAAGTATGAAATTAAACCAGATGACAGTTCAGAAAATATGAAATTAAACAAGATCACTGTTCAGAAAATATAATTGTTTCAGAAAATATGAAACTAAACAAGATAACGGTTGAGAAAATATGAAACTAAACAAGATAACAGTTAAAAAAAATATAAAACTAAACAAGATAACAGTTCAGAAAATATGAAATTAAATAAGATAACAGTTTAGAAAATATGAAATTAAACAAGATAACCGTTCAGAAAATATGAAAATAACCGTTCAGAAAATTGAAAGATCTGACCTGTTAGAAATATTTCAAGTTTAGAGACTATTTAGACTAGAACCTGTTAGAAATATTTTGAAGTTTAAGGACCATTTAGACTGATACATAGTCTATACATGACAGTTCATCAACTAAACTTGTAATTTAACCAATAATAAATTACGGGTAAATTTGAACGGAACAGAAACCCGATATGGGGATCACATTAATAGTTATGACAACCTTATTTCATGAAATGCCACCAGCTGAGAAACTGAAGTTACAACATCAATGGTCTATAGCCATAGCACATCATGAAGTTTAGCATGGTCTTTCACTAAACAGGTTGAAGTTCTTACTAACTTGATACTCATACAACAAATAGCTTAATTGCTTAGACAACTAAGCTAGTTACATTACAACGATAACGTCCATGAGACCACGATGGCAGCAACAATTTACAGGGCATAGCCATTGGCTCTCGACATTTTTCTTCGTTATCGTTACAGTCTGTGTATTCAGCGTGACGATCCAGGATTGAAGGATACTACTAATCATAGTTTGACTTCAAATCAGTTTGATTTCAAATCATTGATTTCCTTATTCAGCACGACAATCCGGGATTGAAGGATACTGATCATGGCTCGAGCGCTCAACAGCTCAAACTTCAGTGTCTCCCTCTCCATAGAAGTCTTGTGGATCTCATGTTGCAAATCTTGGATGAATTTCAGGATGCTTGGATGCACAGATGAACTAAGATCTGAGGTTTCTAAGGCAGGTGGAGGAGCAGGGGAATCCTTTGGTTCTGTAGATTCTAAGAGTGAATATTCCACTAAGGTAGAAAGAAAGTTTTTCGTAGTTGGTGTCGTCGCACTACTCGTCGTTACATCCGTCTGCGATGCAGTGGCAATTTCAGATAGACTGAGTTCTTCGTTTGACATGGATGAGTTTTCTGAAGCTTTTGAAAGTTCAGAGGGTAAGTCGCTTTGCCTTCTTCGTTTATACTTCATAAGCGAGAAGGGTTTCGGATTAGCGATAATCGAAGGTGGAGTATAATCCTCGAGTTCCTCACTTTTGCACATAAACAAAAAGCTGTGGGAGTTTCTTGGAGGATCATTTGACATAACAAGATCTTTATTGATGAACTGAGTTCTTTCCTGGATGAGAAACCAAAAATGGAAGGTCGCTTTCAGAAATGTCGACAAAATAAACATCGAGAAATTATGCATCATCGAGTCGATGATAAAAATGCATGAACGAATATCCTCACTAGACCTGTCATGTCATTTTCCAGGAATATGTTTCAGAAAACAACCCATCAAACAAACCAATTTGCACCTTAAGAAGATAAGCAAATAACAATTGATGCATACCATTGCACAATAGTTGGATCCACTAAAACTGAGACTTAATTGTTGGATAATGAGTCGACTTCCAAGACTTCATCCTATAGTTCATCACCACTCGTAACAGAAGTTATTGAATTGATTTTTGGAGAGAGATTCTTCTCTTTATGATAATAAATAATCATGGAACCTTCCTATGACAAATGGAAATGGAATCAAACGCGTTGGAGAGGGGAACGAAACATTCTTTAGAAGAGTGTGGAAACCTCTCTCTAGCATACGCATTTTAAAAATCTTGAGGGGAAGCCCGAAAGGGAAAGCCCAAAAAGGACAATACCTGCTAGCGGTGAGCTTGAGCTGTTAAAAATGGTATTAGAGTCAGACACCAGGCAATGTGCCAGCGAGGACGCTAAGCCCCGAAGGAAGGTGGATTGTAAGATCCCACATCGATGAGAGAGGGAAACGAGTGCCAACGAAGACACTAGGTCCCAAAGGGAGGTGGATTATGAGATCCCACATCGTTTGGAGAGGGGAATGAAGCATTCTTTATAAGAGTGTGGAAACCTCTCTCTAGCAGAAGCGTTNCCCTGAAGGGAGGTGAATTATGAGATCCCACATCGATTGGAGATGGGAACGAAGCATTCTTTATAAGGGTGTGGAAACCTCTCTCTAGCAGAAGTGTTTTAAAAACCTTGAGGGGAAGCCCGAAAGGAAATGCCCAAACAAGACAATATCTGCTAGCGGTGAGCTTAGGCTGTTACACTCAGATTTGTGCCTAAGACTCCTACCCCTTTCAGGCACGAGTGACCGAATAGGGTGATCTACCTTTAGCTCCATGTAGTTTCAACAGTCAAGTCTCAGGTCTTGAACGTCTAGACTAAAGGATACTAGTAGATAGTCAGTCACCTCTTGATGCTTAGGTCTCCTTTCTTTTTCTTCTTTCTTTCTTNGTGTAGTTTCAACAATCAAGTCTCAGGTCTTGAACGTCTAGACTAAAGGATACTAGTAGATAGTCAGTCAACTCTTGATGCTTAGGTCTCCTTTCTTTTTCTTCTTTCTTTCTTTTTTTGTTAGTTTAACGATAAGAAATCAACCAAATCGTACACGATATGAAATCGCAAAAGAGGAAAGCCAAGTCCCAAACGAAAGGAATAAAAGAAACTCTTCCAAGCCATAGTTGTTGGAAGGAGCATATAGTTTACGTCAAGAGACAGCCAGAAAAGAAATAGGAACTAACTGTTGTTCCACTCAAGCCAAAAGTTCCAATAGAAATCACTAATAAATTGAAGTTAAATGATCTTTTTCTGGTTGAACGGATGACCAAAATCAAGAAGGCTCTTCATTACTAAGGAGGGCCATTTACCAATTAAAGGAGAAGAGTATGAAGGTCCAGAATCTATTAAAAAAGGAGCAACCAAGAAAAATGTGATGTTGCGCTCGGCCTCCATCCTGCACAAGATACACCGACTCGGGGAAAGCACAAGTGACAGTTCTACTATGGCAGTAACAATCAACACTTATATACAAGATGAGACAACTCTGTAACTCATTCATATGATATTTGAAAGAAACTTAAGTACTTCACTCTGAAATGAGTTCCTAACTAAATTCAGATAAACACATACCTGCATACCATCCTTTCCATCGCCGCATACATGGTTATTACGATCCTCAGCAGCACACACGCTATTGCTGTTCTTTTCAGACTGTGTATCGTGACTAGCTACTACACCGTCTGCAATCTCTTCTCCGGGAATCAAAACTGACCCACCGTCATCCCATTCCTCCTCAATAAAAGGTGCGTATCGATGTCCATTCGGAGGTCCTATATTACTTTTGTGGAACACTCTGCATAAAACATAGGCATCCTTCTCCAAAGGAGAGGGAATAGGAAACAAAAAGCTGTTGTAAGAAGCTAAACTTCAAATGCAAATCAAAACACTATGGTTGCTGAAACAAGTGCATAAAAGAAAAGAAAAAAGGAATACCGAAGCTTAAAATTGTCATTCAAACTCTAAACTTCGCCTAAACATATTTCACAAGTACCAGAACTCGCACAGCCGCCAAAAGAACACAAAATGGACTGCCATGGCAGATTTTCATGATGGCCTCACCTTCGAGCTACCCGTTCCTGCTCCCGCTTTCTCCAGTTCTTCATCTACAAGCCTATACTCATGCATAACCCAATTGGTCCGCTTCCCATCAGGAGCTCTACCACTGTGGAAAACTAATGTTTTCTTCAAGCCAACAGTCCTCGTATCATGGCGGACTTGCCGATCATTACCAGTGGCTTTCCAGTACCCTTGGCTTGTAGCCCTATTCATCCTAGCTCCATTTCCATATTTCTTGTCCAACACACTAAAGAAGTAGTACTCTTGGTCCCTGCTCTTCAACCTTGACTTTCCTAAATATAACATTCAAACAAATCTAGAAATTCAAAGACGTGATTCAGAGACTCAATAAAGAAACCTTCAAATCAGTATAAAAGTACAATCAGAGAGCAAGAAAGCTATTTAAAAATGGGGCAAGTTGGGGGAAAATCACAATCAGAGGAAAATAAACGCCCAAAAAGACCAATCGATCAACAATCCACCTAAAAAACAAGCCGATAAGAGTATAAAATAAACAAAATTAGAAGAATCATACAAGATGAGAACAAAGCTCCGAAGCATCTGAGTTACCTGCAAGGTCCCACGGCTCACTCTTGTAGATATCGACCTCAGAAATAGCATTGAAACGGAAGGATTTTCCACAGACCTTGCGCTTGAGGTAGTAAATAACGAGCTCTTCGTCGGTCGGATGGAACCGAAATCCTGGAGCTAGTGCTGTTGGGGCGGCGGCTGCTGCTGCTGCTGCGGCGGCAACGGGCTTCGTTAGAGCTAGAGGCGGCGATAGAGTCAAGGTTTCAGAACCCATTAGCGAAAATCCGTACTGGATTTGCAAATCAGAGAGAGCGAAGGTCTGGAAATGGAGATCAGGGTTTTCAAAGGTTGAAGATAAGACTTTGATTGGTGCTGAAGAAACTACGTAAAGATACCTTCAATTACAAGGTATTCTTTTCTAGGGAAAGAGAAAACCATTTCACATTTTTGAATTTATTTATTTATTTAAAATTTTCTTTTATATTTGGTAATGAAGTAACTATCAATAAGTATCAATAAATCTTAACGTGTGAGTTAGTTGAATAATCCCCAGTATTTGACTATTTGTTATCAGTTGAGCTATTTTTAAATTGGTATTTATCTATTAATTTATTATTTTAATTATATATTCCTTCTAAATGTGTGAAAATCTCTCCTTAATATACACATTTTAAAATCTATGCGATACGTAATGGGTCAATGTGGACAATATCTATTAGTGGTGGGTTTGGGCTGTTACAAATGGTATTGACGCAGGGTGGTGTGCCAACAAGAACACTAGGCTCCCAAGGGAAATGGATTGTTAGATCCCACATCGGTTGGAGAGGAGAACGAAACATCCCTGATACGGGTGTGGAAACCTCTCCATAGTAGACGTGTTTTAAAATCATGAGGCTGACAACGATACGTAACGGACCAAAACGAACAATATTTGCTAGCGATGGGCTTGAGTTTGGTTTGTTACAGGAGACATGCGTGTAAAACAAATCAAACTAATATTAGAAACTTTCTAGTCCTCGTAAACTGGAGGCAGGGACATCCATAAAATATATATCTCTGAAGTCATCCAATAATCGAGTCTCTTAACCCTACTCGTCACTCCTGCACCATGGTATTGCCTTTACTTGGAAGTGATAATGGTTTTATTGCTTAGTCACGAAAATTTATTATAGTTTACGTAAGTAGTCAACATAACTCTAAAAATAGGTTCTGTAACGTTGTACTATGATCGTGAGGATATTAAATTATGATTAAAAAAGAATTAAAATAATTAGTAATTAATAACATCATTTCTGATAACTCAATTACATAAATTTTAAAATTAAGCATATTTTACGCTGAGCAATCTTCTAGAAGAAAATAAAATACGTTAAAATAACTTGTATTAATTTACGGAGAATCTTAGATCTTAAAAGTTGTTCAAGTAAAATAAGTAACATGACGTCATAATGTGTCGGAAAATATCATGTCAATACGAGGTGTCGTTATTAGTAGTACACGTCATCAAAGAACTAATAATTAAAAAAATTATTATTTTACTCCATATTGTGAAAAGCTATAATTAAATAGTTTTTAGTGAAAATAAATTAAACAAAAATGTGAAATGTTATTTTAAAGGAAAAAACG
Source organism: Cucurbita pepo subsp. pepo (assembly GCF_002806865.2). Lineage (NCBI taxonomy): Eukaryota > Viridiplantae > Streptophyta > Magnoliopsida > Cucurbitales > Cucurbitaceae > Cucurbita > Cucurbita pepo. The sequence continues at coordinate 2,492,952 of NC_036646.1, forward strand.
TGAATTTCTGCAATTATAATCTTGAAATAAATTAATAAAAACAAATTAGAATAAATGTTTATTGAATTTATGATAATAATAATAATAATTTTAAAAAGCTTTTAATTTTATTTTGAGAATTGAGATAAAAATAAGTTTATATATATATATGAATTAAAAAATTGAAAGTAACGCAATTTGAATAAATGATTGGAAAATGACAAATCAATTGTGGATGTTTATCTTATAAATATACTTTTTTTTAATGAGTGAAAATGATTAAAGTCAAGTGCAATGATTTAGCGAAAACAAAAAATAAAAAATTAATTAAAAAATGATTGGATATAAATATTTATTATTTTTTATATTATAAAAAAAGAAAAATTATGGCTTGGAGGGATGAAATACTAAGAATTAAATTTATCTACTAAAAATTCTTTTTAACGGGGAACGAAGCATCATTTATAAGAGTGTAGAAACGTCTCTCTAACATACATATTATAAAATCGTGAGGCTGACGAGGATACGTAATGGACCAAAGCGGACAATATCTACTAGCGGTGGGCTTGGAGCATTTCAAATGGTATCAGATTTAGAGACACCGGCGGACAATGTCTGTTTGCTGTGGACTTGGGTCATTACAAATGGTATCAAAACCAAACACGGGGCGGTGTGTCAGTGAGGACACTGCCTCCAAGGAGGGTAGATTGTGAGATCCCACATTGGTGGGAGAGAGAGTCAGACACCGACGCATAATATCTGCTAGTGGTGGGCTTGAAGCATTACAAATGGTATCAGAACAAGACACTGGGGCCGTGTGCTAAGGGTAGATTGTGAGATCCCACATTAGTTGGAGAGAGAGTCAGACACCAACGGACAATATCTGCTAACGGTGGGCTTGGACCATTACAAATGGTGTTAGAGTTAAAGACACTGGCAAACAATATCTACTAGCTGTGGGCTTGGGTCATTACAAACAGTATCAAAACAAAACACGGGGCAGTGTGTCAGTGAGGACGCTGCCTCCAAGGAGGGTAGATTGTGAGATCCCACATCGGTTGGAGAGAGAGTCAGACACCGGTGGACAATATCTATTAGTGGTAGGCTTGGGCCATTACAAATGGCATCAAAACCAGACACCAGGGCAGTGTGACAGTGAGAACACTACTCCCAAAGGGGGTAGATTGTGAGACCCCACATTCATGATTGTGAGACCCCACATTGATTGGAGAGAGAGCTAGACACCGACAGACAATATCTACCAGCAGTGGGCTTGGATCATTACAAATGGTATCAAAGTCAGACACGGGGTAATGTGCTAGCGAGGACGTTACCCCAAGGGGATAAATTATGAGATCCCACATCGATTTGAGATGAGAACAAAACATTGAAAGCTAGGACGATATGTGAGTAATCCTTTTAAACCGAGATAATGACCATAATTTTAAATTATAAATTATAAATTTAGTTTTTATGATTCGACCACAATTTCAAAATAGATATATACTTCTATAAATTTCCAATTTAAGTCTATAATTTAAAAAAATTCAATTTGTATTTATTTTTTAAGCAAATTGAGATGGTTGACTAAAACAATGAAGCCAAAATTAAATTTGAATTATTATGGAATTATAGAAACTAATTTAATAATGGAACAACCTTATTTAAAAAAAAAAAAAAAAATAGAAAAAGGGGCGGCAATCAAGGGTTGAGTACGGCGCAGGATAGCAGTTACCTGTATGGCAAGTAATCGGTGGCTTTACCCCACCACCATTTTCCACTATACAATTCACCCAGTTGTCCACACACACACACACATATATATATATAATTAATTAATTAATTAGAATCGAGATAATTACACATAAAATATAGTTTCTTTTAAAAATAAAACAGAATATTTTTATTAATGTTAGTCTAAATTTAGTATATAGTTTAAAATTACCTTTTCTATTAGTTTAATATTAATTTTTAAAAAATAATAGCGTCCTTTATTTTTTCTTAATAAATTTTGTAATTAAGTTTATATTGTGGCTTTTATTACAATTTTATAAAAATTAAATTAATGTGAGTGACTAATTTTAAATTTTATTGAAAATATAAAAATTAAATTTAAATATTTAAAAAAATGGAATGAAATCGAAGGTATATGGACTAAAATGGTATTAGCTGTATTAAGAATGAATTTCAATTTAAATTTAAAAATTTGTAAAATGTTCAATATTTTTTAAAATTAATAAATTTACCGACAAAAATTGAGTATTGCATAGATTAGAACACAAAATTAATATATATTAAAAATATTTTAAAGTTTAGGAACTTATTAGACAAAAACAATATATGATTAGTTGATTTGGATATTTGGATTCAAAAGGAGGGAGGAGGAAGCCTCGCCATAGAAAAAGAGTAGCCACATTAAACGTTAGCATTTAAGATTGATCAAGGTGCACCACGTACGCATGTAGAGGTGGACTCGGCTAGTATAATTTACGAGGACAAATTTTGATAGGGTGTTGAGAGTCAACGTTATCCTTCTATGATATCTAAAATTCGTACAATATTATCAAGGATAGTGTAATAGTTCAAGTCTATCGTTAATAGATATTGTTCACTTTGGCTCGTTACGTATCGTCGTCAACCTCACGGTTTTAAAAACACGTATGTTTTCTATTAGAGAGAGGTTTTTACATGCTTATAAGGAATGATTTGTGTCCATCTCCAACCGATGTGAGATCTCACAATCCACCATCATTCGGTGTCTGGCTCTGATACCATTTGTAATGGCCCAAACCCACCACTAACAAATATTGTTCGCTTTGGCTCATTACGTACCGCCGTCAACTTCACGATTTTAAAACGCGTCTATTAAGGAGAGGTTTCCATACTCTTGTAAGAAATGTTTTGTTCCCTTCTCCAACCAATGTGGGATCTCACAATCCACCTCTCTTAGGGGGCCTAACGTCCTCGCTGGCACACGGTTTGGTGTCCGACTCTGATACCATTTGTAATAGCTCAAGCCCACCACTAGTAGATATTATCAATTCGGCCGTTACGTATCACTCTCAGTCTCACGGTTTTAAAACCGTATGTTACAGAGAGATTTCCACACCCTTGTAAGAAATGTTTCGTTCCCCTCTCCAATCAACGTCGAATCTCACAAACACTCAGATCGTTGCTTCTTGGTCACATCCCACAATTAATTAATTCTTTACTTCACATGGTGTTCTTCATAAGAAGTCGTGTTCTTATACACTTCAACAAAATGGTGTTACCAAACAAAAACATAGGTATGATATTCTTGCTTTAGCGGCCTTTTATCGTTAGATTTCGTATCAACTTGATGTAAAGAACGTTTTCTTTTTTTTTTGCATAGTTTATGTTGGATGATGAAAGTCCCACGTCGGCTAATTTAGGGAATGATCATGGGTTTATAAACAAAGAATACTCTCTCCATTGGTACGAAGCCTTTTAGGGAAGCACAAAGCAAAGCCATGAGAGCTTATGCTCAAAGTGGACAATATCATACCATTGTGGAGGGTCGTGTTCATCTATCATGGTATCAGAGCTGCCCTAAACTTAGTCGTGTCAATAGATTGGTAAATGCTCAAATGTCGAACAAAAGAGAAAAATGAGTCAAGCCTCCTTGAAGGTACGAAGACAGTAAAAAATGACTAAGACAAGTCCCACATCGGCTAATTTAGGGAACGATCATGAGTTGTTTATAAACAAAAAATACTCTCAAAGTGGACAATATGATACCATGGAGGGTCGTGTTCTTGACCAAAATAAAAAATTGAAACAAACATATTAACTTTCAAAATCAATAAGATCATCAGCAGCCTTGTAATCTCAGGCCATGATGACATTTGTCAAAAGGGAAAAACCCGGCCAAGCCAGTTTCAAGCCTTCAACTAAGAAACTTCGTCCCTTTTCAGCCTCATTCATCCAAAACAGAGCCAAAACAGCCGCTGCCGGCTCTGTTTAATATTCAACACATTTCATTCCTTCATTCCTTTTGTTTTTTTCCTTTTCCCCTCCATCTTTCTTGGAAATCTCCTCCTGTTTATAACCCCACATCATTGCAACATGAATCTATGCCCTTCCTCTGTTCTGTTCCCACTACAATGGCTTTTACTGGTTTCCACAGGTACCCATTTGTTCATCTTGTTCTTATTGGCCTTTTTGCTATCACTGTGAACGCCATTGATATCTTTCTTGAATGGAACGTGGCCCTAGACTCCACAATCCAGCCGGTGTCTCAGCTGCAGCCTGTAAGAATGTGTATTGATTCTGCCATTGTTGATATTGATTGAGCTCTGTAACTTTACTGTTCTTTGTTTCTCTTGGTTTTTAGGTTATTGCCATTAATGGGTTGTTCCCAGGACCTTTGATTAATACCACAACGAATGATTTTGTTCATGTGAATGTCTTTAACAATTTGGATGAGCCTCTTCTTTTTACATGGTATGAATGTGGATAATGTTTGAGGAACAAAAATGTTGGATTTGTGTATGTTTTTTTTTGAGGTTTTTGGGGGTTGGTTGATGTAGGAATGGGATACAACAAAGGCTAAATTCATGGCAAGATGGTGTTTCTGGAACAAACTGTCCTATTTTGCCTGGTACAAACTGGACCTATGTGTTTCAGACTAAGGATCAAATTGGTAGCTTCTTCTACTTTCCATCTATCAACTTTCAGAAGGCGGCTGGAGGATTTGGACCGATTCGTGTCAATAATCGGAATGTGATCGCTGTTCCGTTTGCAAAACCGGAAGATGAGTTTGATCTTCTCATTGGTGATTGGTCTTTTGATAACTATAAGGTAACGGTAACAGCTCAAGCCCACTACTAGTAGATGTTATCCTTTTTGGGCTTTTTCTTTCGAGCTTTCATTCAAGGTTTTAAAACGCGTCTACTACGGTTAGGTTTCTACATCTTTATAAAATCGATGTGAGATCTCACAATGCATCCCCCTTTTGGGGGCCAGTGTCCTCTTGGCACTCGTTCTCCTCTCCCTTCGAAGTGGGATCTTACAATCCACCCCCCTCTGGGACCCAGCATCCTCGTTGGCACACCGCCTGGTGTCTACCCCCTTCGAGGCTCAGTGTCCTTACTGACATACCGCCTGGTGTCCACCCCCCTTCGAGGCTCAGTGTCCTCGTTGACACACCGTCCGGTGCTTGACTCTGATACCATTTGTAATAGCCCAAGCCCACCACCAGCTGATATTGTCTTCTTTTGGGTTTTCCATTCCGGCTTCCCCTCAAGGTTTTAAAACACATCTGCTAGGGAGAAGTTTTCACACCCTTATAAAGAATGTTTTGTTCCCCCTCTCCGATCGTTGTGGGATCTCACAATCCACTCCCCTCCGGGGCCAGCGTTCTCGTTGGTACTCGTTCTCCTCTCCCATCGACGTGGGATCTCACAATCCACCTCTCTTCGGCACCCAGCATCCTCGTTGGCACACCGCTCGGTGTCCACCCCCGTTTGAGGCTTAGTGTCCTCATTGGCACACTGCCCGGTGTCCACCCCCCTTAAAGGCTCAGTGTCCCCGCAGACACACCGTCCGATGTCTGGCTCTGATACCATTTGTAACAGCTCAAGTCCACCGCTAAGATATTGTCCTCTTTGGGCTTTCTCTTCCAGGCTTCCCCTTGAGATTTTAAAACGTGTCTGCTAGGAAGAGATTTCCACACCCTTATAAAGAATGTTTCATTCCCCTCTCCAATCGATGTGAGATCTCACAGTAACTGTACTACTAGTCTTATTCTTAAAGCATGTTGGGAGTTCTATGTTGTTTTTGGTTTTTCCTCTGGATTTCTCGAGCTTAATGCATTTGTTTCTGCACGTTATTCAAATAGGTAACCCGATCCTTAATGACCGATCCAACAATCGCATTCGATAGCATCCCAAACATCATGTTGATGAATGGGAAGCCACCTTTTGGCAACCCACAAGGAAAAGCCTTTGAATCATTTACTGTCACTCAAGGTAACCATGCTATTGCTGTTGCTGTTGCTATGCAAGTGCATCTTAAAGTTTCTTGAACTCGAATGATATGGCTTGCAGGGAACGTTTACCGGTTCAGGATATCGAACGTGGGGACGACTCTTAGTTTCAACTTCAGGATTCAGAACCATAGAATGTTGTTGGTTGAGACAGAAGGATCTTACACCAATCAGACCATATTAGATTCACTTGATGTTCATGTGGGGCAGTCCTATTCTGTTCTTGTCACTGCAAATCAGGTGGATGCTGATTATTTCATTGTAGCATCTCCTAAGTTGCTGAATGCCACAGAATTTAGCAGCCTCGTCGGCGTTGGAGTGCTACACTATTCGAATTCCGTTGCACAACCCGTTGGCCCTCTACCGACTGGCCCCGATCCATTTGATATCAACTTCTCAATAGATCAAGCCAAATCCATTAGGTAAATATGTCACAACCAAAGATGAACAAGTGCTCATAATTAGTATCTGATTCTCCATATGTTCCTGCACAGATGGAACATGACCACAGGAGCTGCAAGGCCAAATCCACAAGGAACCTTCAATGTAACAAATGTGACCATATCACAAACGTTCATCCTTCAAAACTCAGAGGGTGTAATTAAGGGATCGCCACACATTGTTGTCAACAACGTGTCGTATCTCACAATCGATACCCCGTTGAAGCTCGCCGATCAATTAGTTAATGGTTCCGGGGTATACCAACTTGATGCATTTCCTGTTCAATCTGTTAATCTTAATGCTTCTTTTGGAGTTTCTGTTGTCACTGGAAACCACAAGGGTTGGATAGAACTTGTCTTTAAAAACAACTTGGAGTTCATAGATTCTTGGCACCTAGACGGTTTCGGGTTCTACGTTGTCGGGTAAGTATCACAGAAAGTGTTCTGAGCTTAACCATCTGAAGATGGTTCTCTTTGTAAAACTGTTCTGATTAGTGTATGACTTCCAGGTTCGGAGATGGAGATTGGACGGCTGCATTGCGTACGACATACAACCTATTCGATCCGGTCGTGAGATCAACGGTACAGGTCTACCCCGGAGGTTGGACTGCAGTTTATGCTTTCCTAGACAACCCAGGGATGTGGAATTTAAGGTCACAGCTCTTGAAAAACTGGTTTCTTGGTCAAGAACTTTACATAAGAGTTCATGACAATGATCCTAACCCAGCTAAGGAGCGCCCTCCCCCGGAAAACCTCCTTTTTTGCGGTTTGTATAGCTTCCCTTAACATTCTTTTTGTTTCTGTTCCTAACATAGCATGTTCTTGTTTGTTGCTTAATGTCACAATCCTAGGAAACATTATGTTTGGTTCATAGATTCACAAACATCCTAGGAAGTTGTCTTCACTTGAACCATAAAACTGATCACTATGGGATGTTTTGTTTGTTAACAGGGATTTTTAATCAATCTTCTTCCTTGCTGGAGCATCGCCTCCGACCGTGATTGTGGGTCAGCGATTATGAAGACTCGATAAAGCTAAGCTATTACTGTTCGTTTGAATACTGTCTGATAAAACCTATGAGACCTGCAACAGGGGGAAATTCTGTCTGTGACATCTATACTCACAAACTGATTCATTAATGTTATTTTGAAAGCTTCTTATATCTTCAACGCCTTCCATTTGTTCAAATTAAAACTTAAAAAAGCATCAAATAAGAAGCAAGTTAAGAACAAAGTTGAAAAAGAACAGGATTCAGTAAACTTGAACCTAAAGTTAGCCTTAATCAGGTTGTTGGGTATGAACAAAATTATGACAAAACAAGGAAAACCCAATAACAATCTCATGATTTTGACCTGTAACGGCCTAAGCCCACCGCTACCAGATATTGTCTTCTTTGGGCTTTCTCTTTTGAGCTTCCCCTCAAGGTTTTTAAAACGCGTTTGCTAGGGAGAAGTTTCCACACCCTTATAAAGAATGCTTCGTTCTCCTCCCAACCAATGTGGGATCTCACAATGTATCCCCCCAACATCCTTGTTGGCACACGTTCCCTTCTTTAATCGATGTGGGAACCCTCAATCCACCCCCCTTTGGAGCCCAATGTCTTTGTTGGCACACCGCCTCGTGTCCACCCCCCTTCGGGGTTCAGCCTCTTCGCTAGCAAATTGCCTAGTGTTTGGCTTTAATACCATCTGTAACGACCCAAGCCCACTACTAGTAGATATTGTTCTCTTTGGGCTTTCTTTTTCGGACTTCCCCTCAAGGTTTTTAAAACGCGTTTGCTAAAGATAGGTTTCCACACCTTTATAAAGAATGCTCCATTCTCCTCCCCAACCGATGTGGGATCTCACATGAAAACTGAAAACCTCCAAACTAGCCCAGCCCAGTTCAATCCATTACCTTTAGTTTGTGATTTAGGCTATAAGATTTAATTCAACTCCTCAAATTAGCAAACAAATCCTCCACTTGCCATGGCCAACCTCTTGACTTCTACAAGTTCGTGCTTGATGTTAACATGTAACAGCTCAAGCCCACCGCTAGCAGATATTGTCCTCTTTGGGCTTTTCCTCAAGGTTTTTTAAAACGCGTATGCTAGGGAGAAGTTTCCACACCCTTATAAAGAATGTTTCCTTCTCCTCCCCAACTGATGCGGAATCTCACACGACATGATCCTTATCTTACTTGAGAAGGTTAGGTGGGTAAAGACATTAAGGCAAGAAGATTAGTTAAGACAACTGATTGAATAAAGAAAGTGTTGTAAGGAACGAGTTGAATGACATTGGATGAGCTGATTAGAAGGTGATGGGTTTAAGACATCAGAAGGTTTCAGAAGCCACTGGACCATATTAAAATGTGTTTGGTCGTAAAGTATAAAAACCAATACTCCACATCTTGCTTAGGTGTGTTTGAGTGGGGTAGTAACTAACAGAAGAGTGGACCAAGAGCAAAGAAAAGAACAAAACTTGGCTAATGGGTAGCATTATTTTAAATGTTTTTTTGATGGTTTGGAGAGAAAAAAAAAAGACAAAAGGTGGATTCATGTGCATATTGTAGCTACTCACTGCCTTCCTGTACTTGTTGGTCTATTCTTGTGAGATCCCACCTCGGTTAGAGAGGAGAACGAAACATTCTTTATAAGGGTGTGGAAACCTTTCCCTAGCAGACACGTTTTAAAAACCTTTTAGGGAAACCTGAAAGGGAAAGCCCAAAGAGTGCAATATCTACTAGCGGTGAGCTTGAGCCGTTACTTGTCGACATCAGCTTAAACCTTATAGCCTAAATGACAAACTACAGCTTCTGAGACCCTACACCAGTTGGAGAGGGGAACGAAACATTCTTTATAAGGGTGTAGAAAACTCTCCCTAACAGATGCGTTTTAAAAACCTTGAAGGGAAACCTGAAAGAAAAAACCCAAAGATTACAATATCTGCTAGGGGTGGACTTGAGTTGTTACAATTCTTGTCACCGCTCCGAGAAAGAGAGAGATGGCTTCACGGGGTGGTGTCGGGGCTTAGCCAAACATCCATCTCTCTCTCTCTAAGTGATATCACATTTACTTCAACTAAAAGAAGAGCAAAACAAAGATGCCCATCATTCATTCAGTTCTCATGAACAAAAAGCTTAAGAGGCAATCCTAACAAAGTGTTTCAGAAAAGAATTTCAGTAATTCCATTAGAAAAGTTTCTCAAAGTTGTAAAAAAAAAAAAAAAGGAAAATAAGATATGAAAGAATTTGATGACATTGAAACGTAAAGTTTCCAAACAAAAGGGAGAAGAAAACGAAGACGATAACTTCACATAATCGCGTCTAGTCGATTATCAGTAACAATGGTGGAAAAAGTTCAGAATTCTTATCCATCCTTAGTAATGACAGTCAACCAAAGTCCTGGCAGGAAAAACAAGTGGCTGCTGCTGCTGCTGCTGCTGTTGTTTTTGTTGTTGTTGTTGCTTATACTGTTGTTGTTGTTGTGTCTGATGTTGTGTCTGCTGTTGTGTCTGCTGTTGTGTCTGATGTTGTGTTTGCTGTTGCTGGTATTGGTTTGACTTTATCATAAACTTGGATTCTCTATGATGATCATGTTCTTGAGGGGCAGGAAGATTGAGGTCCAAATCCAAAGAAACCATGTTTCTTTGTCGTTTTGGTTGTCTTTGATCCTCACCTTCCATGGCCATTGGAGTCAGAGACAACGCCGTGTTCATCGCAACCGGCATGGCACGGTGGCGTCTCATATGACCACCCAAGGCCTGCCCAGAAGTAAATTCAGCTCCACAAATAGCACACTCATGAACTTTACCCTTACCATTGCTACACAAACTTCCTTTCTGATTCAATTGCAGAGAAATTGAATGTGTCATATTGTTCTTAAATTGTATCTCTTCATCATCTGAACACAACAAGACCTTCTTTTCAGCTTCAATGGCCTTAGACTTCTTATGGCTAGCTCTATGTCCTCCCAAAGCTTGAAATGAAGGGAATGTCCTATAACATGTCTTGCACTCATACCCATAGCATCCAATCCCCACACCCTTTTCAGCTCCGACCGTACTCCGGTTGTTGTCGACATGTTTCGGTGTCTGGGGTCTCCCTTGAGCAAGGAGAATGAGACAATTAGCCATGTCTTCCTCTTCGTCTGTCGTGATAGATGGCTGCAATTCAGCCGACGACGACGAAGGAGAAAAACTAACATTATGAACCGGAACCGCAACATAATCATTGTTTTCTGCTACAAAATCATTGTTTTCTGCTACAAAATCATTGTTTTCTGCTACAACATTAGAATCATGATCATGATCATGATCAAGAACAACAAATCCTGCTTCCCCATTTGAAGAAATGGTAAAAGGGGTAGGAGAATGAAGCCTTGGGCGCTTTGTTCTCTTACCTTTGGCTATCAAAGCCTGTTCTTTGGACCCCATAACTCCATCTTCATGATCAACCTCCATTCTTCCTTCCTTCCTTCCTTCCATCCTTCTTCAGAAAATTTTCGAAAAAGAAGACGAACTCGAGAAGAAAGGAAAGGAAAGGAAGCAACAGAAGAACAGAGTATATATATATATATATATATATACACACACACACACACAATATATATATATATATAGACAAAGAAAGAAAGGATTGGATCTCAATGAAACAGTGAAGTATGAATGTTTTTGAAGGCTAAGAAGCTTTGCTATACATATATAGATATATATATATATACATATAGGGAAGAGTTTAACAGAAAGAGGGCAAATTTAGGGAGGCAGAGTAGCAGGAGATTGATGGAGGAAGGAAGGGGAGGTTTGTTTGTTAGTTTTGTTTAAGAACTAAGGGGAAGGACAAATCTAAGAGGAGGGATGAAAGGAAGGGGCCATGGAAATTTGAGGGCTTGTCTAAATTAAGGTAATTTGGAAGCTCAGTAGCTTGTTGGGGAAAAGCAAAGCTAAATTCATGGCTAAGAAAGAATCGGCTTAAATGGTAGATTTTGAGGAGAGAGACAGAGAGACAGAGAAACAGAGAGACAGAGAGACAGAGAGAGAAGGAGAGATTTGGGAGTCCTAAAAGAATGGAGTTTTTTCATTGTTTTGTTCTGTTCTATTCTGTTCTTGTCAGCTTATTATGTGTTACCCACGCCTTGTTCCACAAAACACGACACCACCCAATCAATCTTCTTTACTTCGTATTGGTTGGAGAGGGAAACGAATCATTTTTTCTAAGAAGGCAGAAATCTCGTAGATGCGTTTTAAAATTGTAACGCTAATAGCTCTTTGTAACAGACTAAAGCGGACAATATCTACTAGTGGTGACTTCTTGTTATGTTTATGGCTATGTGTGACCGACTAAACNTTGTCGTTTTGGTTGTCTTTGATCCTCACCTTCCATGGCCATTGGAGTCAGAGACAACGCCGTGTTCATCGCAACCGGCATGGCACGGTGGCGTCTCATATGACCACCCAAGGCCTGCCCAGAAGTAAATTCAGCTCCACAAATAGCACACTCATGAACTTTACCCTTACCATTGCTACACAAACTTCCTTTCTGATTCAATTGCAGAGAAATTGAATGTGTCATATTGTTCTTAAATTGTATCTCTTCATCATCTGAACACAACAAGACCTTCTTTTCAGCTTCAATGGCCTTAGACTTCTTATGGCTAGCTCTATGTCCTCCCAAAGCTTGAAATGAAGGGAATGTCCTATAACATGTCTTGCACTCATACCCATAGCATCCAATCCCCACACCCTTTTCAGCTCCGACCGTACTCCGGTTGTTGTCGACATGTTTCGGTGTCTGGGGTCTCCCTTGAGCAAGGAGAATGAGACAATTAGCCATGTCTTCCTCTTCGTCTGTCGTGATAGATGGCTGCAATTCAGCCGACGACGACGAAGGAGAAAAACTAACATTATGAACCGGAACCGCAACATAATCATTGTTTTCTGCTACAAAATCATTGTTTTCTGCTACAAAATCATTGTTTTCTGCTACAACATTAGAATCATGATCATGATCATGATCAAGAACAACAAATCCTGCTTCCCCATTTGAAGAAATGGTAAAAGGGGTAGGAGAATGAAGCCTTGGGCGCTTTGTTCTCTTACCTTTGGCTATCAAAGCCTGTTCTTTGGACCCCATAACTCCATCTTCATGATCAACCTCCATTCTTCCTTCCTTCCTTCCTTCCATCCTTCTTCAGAAAATTTTCGAAAAAGAAGACGAACTCGAGAAGAAAGGAAAGGAAAGGAAGCAACAGAAGAACAGAGTATATATATATATATATATATATACACACACACACACACAATATATATATATATATAGACAAAGAAAGAAAGGATTGGATCTCAATGAAACAGTGAAGTATGAATGTTTTTGAAGGCTAAGAAGCTTTGCTATACATATATAGATATATATATATATACATATAGGGAAGAGTTTAACAGAAAGAGGGCAAATTTAGGGAGGCAGAGTAGCAGGAGATTGATGGAGGAAGGAAGGGGAGGTTTGTTTGTTAGTTTTGTTTAAGAACTAAGGGGAAGGACAAATCTAAGAGGAGGGATGAAAGGAAGGGGCCATGGAAATTTGAGGGCTTGTCTAAATTAAGGTAATTTGGAAGCTCAGTAGCTTGTTGGGGAAAAGCAAAGCTAAATTCATGGCTAAGAAAGAATCGGCTTAAATGGTAGATTTTGAGGAGAGAGACAGAGAGACAGAGAAACAGAGAGACAGAGAGACAGAGAGAGAAGGAGAGATTTGGGAGTCCTAAAAGAATGGAGTTTTTTCATTGTTTTGTTCTGTTCTATTCTGTTCTTGTCAGCTTATTATGTGTTACCCACGCCTTGTTCCACAAAACACGACACCACCCAATCAATCTTCTTTACTTCGTATTGGTTGGAGAGGGAAACGAATCATTTTTTCTAAGAAGGCAGAAATCTCGTAGATGCGTTTTAAAATTGTAACGCTAATAGCTCTTTGTAACAGACTAAAGCGGACAATATCTACTAGTGGTGACTTCTTGTTATGTTTATGGCTATGTGTGACCGACTAAACTAAAGTGGACAATATCTAGTAAATGTTAATAAGATCTATTTTATTTATTCAGAATTAAATTAATAAAAATATTCATAAATTTTGTATTTTCAATAACTTAAAATTTTAAAAAATATAATTTTGAATAGAAAAGGCTAATACTCTATTTTAAAAAATACTTAGTACTTTTAGATTTTCATTAATACTCTTAAATTGTTAAATTTTTTTTTTAAAATATTGTTCGCTTTAACCCGTTACGTATAACTGTTAGTCTTAGTTTTAAAACGGGTTTGTTAGGGAGAGATTTTCACACTGTTAAGTAATGATTCATTCTACTATCCGATTGACGTGGGGTCTTACAATGGGCCCTCAAGAGATGTGGACTGTGAGATACTACATCGGTTGGAGAGGGGAACGAACCATACCTTGTAAGAGTGTAGAAACATCTCTCTAGTAGAGACATAAAACTGTGGACTAAGGGTGATGCATAACCAGCTGAAGTGGGGAATATCCGCTAGTGAATATCATAATTATTAGTTCAATTGAGAAGAGGAGAATTCAAATATCCAGCCTTTTAGTCGAGAATACATATATACATTTTAACGCGTCGAGCACCCAGTACTCAAGTTGGGGAGCTAAGAAGGAACGTTTTCGAAGCTCGGGTACGAAAACGAAATAACTTTGATGAAGGAAACTCGAGAATATAGTATTGTTTAGAGGGGGAGAGAGAGAGAAGAGGAGGGAGGAAGCAAAAGGGCATTAGTTTTGGTGAATGAGATGATTGGAGTGCAAGGCTGTACGCACGGAATCTGCGGTGCACCCACCACTTCCTTCTTCTTCTTCTTCTTCTTCTGATTCCTGTTATTAAATATTTTGAAACCTTCCATGGCCACTCGTTTTAAAAAAGCTACCATTTTTGCTTTGCCCACAATAACAACTGTGTTTTCACATGCCATTTCCCTTAAATTGGGAGTTTCATAATGTCTTTTTTTTCATTTTTTTTTTCATAAAGTTTCTATTTGAGTTTGGTCGGGTTCAGACATTTCTAGACTAAATTCAAGTGTTCGGGTCGGAAAATTTTCGAACCTAAACAATGTTTGTTAATTTTTTTGGATTGAGTTGGTTGGGATTGGTCTCGTTATTTATTCAAATTTTTTTGTTTTTAATAAAAGTTATTTATATAATTGTGTTGTAAGAAAAAAAAAAGAAAAAGAAAAAAAAAAAAAAAAAANTATATATAATAATAATAATAATAATAATAAAATTAATAATGAAATGAGTTGGTTCGATTTCACCCACTTTAAACTAATTCAATCCATAAAAAATTTTATTTATTTGAATTCAACCCAATTCAAACGGTACTGAGTTAATCAAGTTTTTTGGGTCACCAATGGTAGAGCAGACGACTGAAAATGTTTGTGTTACCGGTTCAAATCTGCTATGAAAATAAATAAGGATAATGTGTCAGAAAGGGCCGGTATAACTCAATTGGTAGAACAGAGACGGAAAATCTTCGTATTACCGGTTCAAATCTGCTATAAAAATAAATAAAGATAATGTGTCAGAAATGGCCGGTATAGCTTAGTTGATAGGATAGAGATAATGTGTCAGAAATGGCCGGTATAGCTTAGTTGGTAGGACAGAGATAAAATGTCAGAAATGGCCGGTATAGCTTAGTTGATAGGACAGAGATCATGTGTCAGAAATGGCCGGTATAACTTAGTTGATTGGATAGAGATAATGTGTCAGAAATGGCCGGTATAGCTTAGTTGGTAGGACAGAGGACTGAAAATTTTCGTGTTATTGGTTCAAATCTGCCATGTATATTATAACACAAACAGGCACAAACTATAATTTAAAGAAAATTCTCTTACGAGTACTAGATTAACCAATANTTTCGTGTTATTGGTTCAAATCTGCCATGTATATTATAACACAAACAGGCACAAACTGTAATTTAAAGAAAATTCTCTTACGAGTACTAGATTAACCAATATGAACATAACTCAACTGACAAAAGTATATTTTCTCGATCATATAATATCAATAACTTAAACACTAATACTTAGGCCGAATATTCTTCTTAGAACCAATAATATTTAAAATCCAAAAATAATAATAATTAAGGATTGAGGGTAAATTTAATGAAATTAAATAATGATTTCATATAAAGAAATGAATTAAATAGTTACCTTAAGAGAAGGTCTTCATTGGAGAAATATAAAATAAGAACCAAATCAAGATGTGGATAAGTGAGTATCTTTAGGCAATTACTGAATTATGCTCATAATTATTTTGCCTTTCTTTATTTAAATTAAATATATTTGTGAACAAGTTTCATAGGTCATTGCCAAAAACACAAGCATGCTTCATTATTCTATTATTTACTCTTTTTTTTTTTTTTTTAATTCATTTTCTCCCTAACGGATGCTAAAACGGGTCTACTATATAACCCTACTTCGACCAGTATTTCGTACCATCTGATGACTGGCTCTGACTGACTAGTAGATCCTTGTGAGATCCCACATTAGTGGGATCATACTAAACATTTCTTATAAGAGTGTGAAAACCTCTTCTTAGTAAACGCATTTTAAAATCACGAGGTTGACGACAATACGTAACGCTTAGTGGACTTAAATTGTTATAAATGGTATTAGAGTCAAGACACCGGACTAGTCCTTATAAGGATGTGAAAATCTCTCCTTAATAGACCTGTTTTAAAACTGTGAGGTTGAGAGTGACATCGAACAAATTAAGATTAAAGTAGAGGGAAGACTAAAAGAAAGGATTTTAAGAGTGGTGGGGAGGGCTACTTACTTAGGATGTTACCTGAGATGATGATGGAATTGATGAAGAAGCTATTTGATTAAGAAATATTTGGCATATCTACCCAAAACGAAAGCGACCCACACTTTATATAATCGTGCCAAAGTTTCGTGGCATTTCAAAATCCCTTAAAGTTGACTTAATACTCATCAACTAATACTTGTCTAAAGAAAAGACTAATTCTTAGTTCAGTTGGTAAAAAATTATAGTAAAACCGTCAAAATTTTCTACTGACTAATCACCCTAGTAAAAGAGCAGTACATTAATGAATCAGGATCATATCTAAATGAAAATGATCCAGATGATATAAAGTTTATGGTTCAGAAAATCTTAAAAGAACGGATAATTATTACTCATNATCAAAAATAATATTGTATTTCTACTGACTAATTGTGACACCCGAGTAAAAGAGCAGTACATTAATGAATCAGGATCATATCTAAATGAAAATGATCCAGATGATATAAAGTTTATGGTTCAGAAAATCTTAAAAGAACGGATAATTATTACTCATACTAACAAGGTGTTCTTTGTTGAACGTCCTCCCAGGAATACCAGTGTTGTTTTGTGAGGATAATCTTATTCTTAGTAGTTCAAGATAAGTAATAACGTGGCAGTGTTGTTGTAGTGGATATAGGAGAATATCGGGGCCATTACGTGTCAAACCCAGATTTCAAATTCTGGGTATGGAGCATTANTAGGTGTTCTTTGTTGAACGTCCCCCAGGAATACCAGTGTTGTTTTGTGGGGATAATCTTATTCTTAGTAGTTCAAGATAAGTAATAACGTGGCAGTGTTGTTGTAGTGGATACAGGAGAATATCGGGGCCATTACGTGTCAAACCCAGATTTCAAATTCTGGGTATGGAGCATTATACCGATGCTAATTAGTCGTTAAAAAAGACATTATAAATTGAAGAAAAAAAAGACCCGTCCAATCATTAGACATATTAAAGAAAAAAGAGATTAGCTTACATGGCATGATTTGATTGGTTTAGAGAGCATGATGCATGCATAATGGAAAGTCAATGGCTCTACAAGAGTTTGGTACAAGTGAAGAATCATATGGTATGTTAAAATATATTGGTTGTGTGCGGCACGTTAAAGGAGAAACTTACAAAAAGGCAAATGATTTGCGAAGCCATCAATCCAAGGGTTGAAATGAAGCCACTTGTCATCCTAATTTCAATTGTTTATAAAAGAAAAATAGGAAAGATTTGAAGTGAAGCGTGGGAATATTAATTAGAGCTAGCTTGGAAGCAAGTAATGAACAACTATGTGTGCAAGTGACTATAACCAACTTTCTCCCTTTTTTTTTAATGCTACATGAAAGAATTTGTGAGGGGAGAATCCATCTCAATCTCTCTCTAAAAGTCTGCTTTTTTTTTTTTTAATCCTTTTTTAAATCTATAGTATTAATAAATTTGAATTTAATCATACACCGATCTGTCTGAAATAGCACCGGTTTGATAAGGGCTCTTAAACGTTTAAAAATATTTAATAAATATCATGATTTTCAATTTTATGTTTAATGGGTTTCAAACATGACATTAAGTTGCGCAATTTCGAGAGTTATCATAGAGGACATAAGGCAAGTGATGAGAGGAATTTCCCATGATGAGAGGGACGGCCTCAATCCAATGACACTAGAGTGGTCTCAAATGTTTTCTCGCAAATCCTGAGCAAAGTTTAAAAACTTAATAGATATGGAATTGAAAGTATATACCTATTAGAGACCGTTCAAGGTTCAAACACCTCTTCGATGCAGACTCTTATTGGTTCAACCACATTTAAGAATAAAAAGATCTAAACTTTTGACCTCTTAGTAGACGGTGCCTACCAAAATACCGCTAGGTTATGCGGTCTTTAAACTATTTGGTACAAAGAAACTAAAATCATTTAAAACTTGTCAATGATAAGGATGGTTGTTTTCTCAATCTATGTAGTAATGAATCTCCAACCTCTCTTACTCAAGGCATCCAAACATTTCCTTTTACAGAACATCTTTCAAGGAAGATGGAAGAATAATGGTCATACACTTATCAATACCAAGACTCAACATATTATCTCAGAAGAGGAATTTTCTCCTTAGAAAAGCACTAAGAAAGTGAGTATGTATATTATCCAAATAAAAGAAAGAGATCATAAAGCCCTTCAACAAAAGCCTCCACTTTCAGTTCCACTGTCCATCCACATAGAAGTAGGGCCCATTTGAAGATAAAATTGAAGGTTCAGTCCCTATCATTGACATTATTGGAGTAATAATAAAAGAGAAGGGTATGAAGGATTGATTATTAATGCCCATTTTCCCCCTTGGGGAGGTGGGTGTGAGTAGAAGGGTGGCAAAAAGAAATGGCAGTCACAACATCACCTGATGGAGAAAGCTAGATTAAGTCCAAGATATTTTGTATTCGGAGTATTGACCAACGATAATAGTCCTTCTCAACTTGGATTTTTCATTGGAGAAGAGAAATCAAAAGCACTACTTCATATTATAGATATACTAAACAGCAAATTGCATAGGACTATATAGAGAGAAGAATCAAATTAATAAATTTCATGATGTGACATAACATTAGAGTAAGAGGACTTGNAAGAATCAAATTGATAAATTTCATGATGTGACATAACATTAGAGTAAGAGGACTTGTATTCCAACTCTTATTGTGATTGTCTTTTTATAGTATTGGCAGGACACTTATTGAGTTTCTTGTGACATATATATTAAAAAATTATCTATGAACTTAGACTTTTTGATTTAACATATAGTGCTATGATGAATTTATATTCATCACACTTTGAAATGGAATAAGAATAAGGGAGTACCATTCCGGAGGATGAGGCTACTCATGCTACCGTAGCTCCACAAATACTGATGTGGTTCTTGAGGGCACCATGAAGCATCCTGTGGATGGCTCGTAAGCTGAATTTTTAACCATTGGATCGGTTGACATCAACTGCCATATTTAAAACGTTGACATAGCACAAATAATAAAGATAAGAGCTATAGTTAGCAAAAGTTCTCTTTTGGAGCGAAGCAGTGTTGGATCTCAAGAGAGTATTTATTTACCTGAATGGGATGTAATTGGAGAGTTCTTGCGCGCAATGCAGGACAAGGAAATGAAATCTCAGATGGGCGTGCATTAACCACAACAACAATGTAGGAGTAACTGCAGATAACATGAGATAACAATATTATTATGAGTAAAATCCTTAGATAGAAAGAGAAAGCTATTCTACTCACATGGGATCCAGCTGGGTTAACCCAGGAATGCCTTCCTGCCCATCTTCAATGCTCATCACTATGACTCCAGGTATAAGCGACGTGCCTGTATTGTGGAAACGGACCCGTTTCTACACAAGAAAAGGCAAAGGCACTTCACATCACAAGCACCAGAAAAGTAAATTCCTTTCCAATCCAAACCAAACGTGTGTCGTGTTTTAACAATTCCAGGGAAACCGAGCTAATGATATCATACATCTAAGCCTTTAAACAAGCAGGCTAACTGATATCTGTTTGAATAGATGGTGCTACGTTATGTCCAGTTTAACTGGTNAGCAATTCTAGGGAAACCGAGCTAATGATGTCATACATCTAAGCCTTTAAACAAGCAGGCTAACTGATATCTGTTTGAATAGATGGTGCTACGTTATGTCCAGTTTAACTGGTTCAACCACAACATTTCAATTTTGTAGGTCGAAAAAGTAGAGATTGAAATAAAGCAGTGTAAATTGTGGACCAGCCTGCAACACAGTAGTGATGCTTTGAGCCCTGTATTATGTTGCTCTTGTACAAGAAAAAGGCCGTTTTATTGAACATGGATCTCAAGTCCCCAACATTAATCAGCTGAATTAAAAATTTACATTGTATTTCATCTGACAATTATTCTTAAACATGCATTCTTACCTGGATAGCATTAGCTGTCTTCAAACGAAAAAGTGGTGAAGAGTATCTGATTTGTAACAGATTTGTAAAATTTTCCACAGCAGCAAGAATGTGACTTTTACTAGGTTTGAAGGAGGGATCGGCCAGTCTTGGTTTTATTCTGAAAATGGATGACATTATTAAAAAAGCTTTCCAGTAAACCTCCCACAAATTTTTTAAGAATAGGAATAAGTTCCATCTATTCCAGATTCCAGAAGGGGAAGGAAGACTTGCAGAAGGAANCAAAGCTTTCCAGTAAACCTCGCACAAATTTTCTAAGAATAGGAATAAGTTCCACCTATTCCAGATTCCAGAAGGGGAAGGAAGACTTGCAGAAGGAATGCTACTCAAAATCTAGCAAATTTCGTAAAACTTACAGAGGCCAATTGTATTCATTCTTCTCTTTTGGAGGAAGGCCAACGCCCCAATTATTTGTCATGTAAGTGAAGTCGAGTCTGATTTTGAAAAAAGTAAAAATCAATTCAAGGTAAACAAAGACAAACCATAACTGGCAGTATACCATATTAAGTTAGAGAAAATGGGATTTGATACCCAATGTGTAATATATCATATGTTCCAAATTATGTATTGCATAAAATTTGCAGAAAACTAGAACAATTTTTTTTTTTAAAGACTGCAGAAAACAGGACCTGTTGAACCAATCACCAGAGTTGTATGAATCACGATCCATTGATTTTGAGCGTAGTAATTCATCACCACAGTGGAAAAATGGTATTCCCTTAAAGAGGAAGAGAGTGATTCAGTGACAAGAATTACAAAANAAATCTTTACGAAATGTTAATAAATAATTGAATGCAAAAAAGAAAAAAGGAAAAAAGAAAAAAAAGAACAGGACCTGTTGAACCAATCACCAGAGTTGTATGAATCACGATCCATTGATTTTGAGCGTAGTAATTCATCACCACAGTGGAAAAATGGTATTCCCTTAAAGAGGAAGAGAGTGATTCAGTGACAAGAATTACAAAACTACGAATCATAATTAACTAATTCAGTCAGTTACTCGATAGTGTATAATTATGCCAANCGATCCATTGATTTTGAGCGTAGTAATTCATCACCACAGTGGAAAAATGGTATTCCCTTAAAGAGGAAGAGAGTGATTCAGTGACAAGAATTACAAAACTGCGAATCATAAATAACTAATTCAGTCAGTTACTCGATAGTGTATAATTATGCCAATGCACATAAAATTTATCAAACGATAAAAAGAAAATGAGGTTTTCATTGTTCAGATCTAGATGTCACAGTCCACACAGTTATAAAGAACTCCAAGAACATATCTGGCATCCACGTCTCGAATCACCAGCGACTTGGTTAAAATTATGAATATTGTATGAGTTCCTTGGTTCTGATCTAGGTACCTTCCCGTTTCNGACAGTTATAAAGAACTCCAAGAACATGTCTGGCATCCACGTCCCGAATCTCCAGCGACTTGGTTAAAGTTATGAATTTTGTATGAGTTCCTTGGTTCTGATCTAGGTACCTTCCCGTTTCAATTTCCTTATCTAGTTTAATCTTTTGGTTCTATACAGAACAAGACCACGTTTAGTGTCATCTGCAAACTCATGTTGGTAAGGGCAGGACACTGACTAGGGATGTTAAATGTTCAGAAGAATAGGATTCATGTAGCTATAGCCCATATCTGAANAGTGTCATCTGCAAACTCATGTCGGTAAGGGCAGGACACTGACTAGGGATATTAAATGTTCAGAAGAATAGGATTCATGTAGCTATAGCCCATATCTGAATAACCTCAGCTTCCGGAATTGTTGGTAATTTATTGAGGCACATGAACATGNTAGTGTCATCTGCAAACTCATGTTGGTAAGGGCAGGACACTGACTAGGGATGTTAAATGTTCAGAAGAATAGGATTCATGTAGCTATAGCCCATATCTGAATAACCTGAGCTTCCGGAATTGTTGGTAATTTATTGAGGCACATGAACATGGTTTTGTGTGAAATAAGTTTCTTCTGATTTGCACATGTAATGCCTTGAATTTTCATGATTAATTAAAATTAAATACCTGCGATAGTGCAATAATACTGGTTGCCAAATGATTCATCCTGCACCTGTCATTCACGGTAATGTTTCTCGGAGTCTACAAGAAAAAGACTACAATCAGAAGTCAACTCTTAAAGAAATCAGTATGATTCACAAAAGTACATTCACAATACCTTCAAACTCACAACGTCAAACAGGGTTTCATTATCATGAGCGGAAACATAGTTCACCTGGGAATCAATCGAGAATGTCAAATTCATGGCTGTGCATATCAGAACTTAACTATTATTTTAATATCCGAGGCGATGTGAGCCTTGATAAATGATAATGGCGGTTCCCAAAATGACGGTGCATCTTACAGTTTCTGTGGGGCAAGAAGCATACGCCACTGAAGATCCATCATAAGTCCGTACTTCTGATCCTTTCACCTGGAAAAAGATATGATATTTCTAAAATTCTTCATGAAAAAACGAAATGCAAATCTTGTTGGAAAAGACTAATGATACGCAGGTGCATAAAAATGAACCAGATCCATTTGTATTCGTTAAGACAAGTATACTAAAATATTTTACTTCATGTAAATCAGAATGCAGGAATAACGATTGATTTAACAACATACCCTTTTCATGGAAGTGACCCCCAGCCCCCACAAGGAAGTATACGTCAATATTATTTAAAAACTATATTTTTTGTGTAAAAGGAAAAGAACTTGTTTTAATTGAAAAAGGATAGTAGACAAACGGTATATTATCATAGATGTGGAAAATCAATAACTGTAAAAGTCAGTGAAATCAATCGTATCTTTGCATGCATACACATACACACAAACATGTTAGAAAACAAATACCAAATCCATCTTAAAATGTTCCTAATGAGAAATTGCTTGCTTCAAAGAAAATACCTCCTTTCCTTCAAAATTGGTTAGAACGTAGTCCCTCAAATTGGCAGCCATGGCAACCTAAAATTTATTGTAAGTAGTTAAAATACATTGGATCGGAACCCAAGGGAAGTAATAATATACTGGAGTAGCTATATTGCTAAACATAAATCTGACTATCTTGATGATAGATTGATGGCTTTGTACAATGCAAATGTTGAAATAATCAATATTCTCAATTCAAAAACAGATTTCTCTTTTCAAATTTTTCCTAGCATTTTTACAATTCTTTCTTTATATTAATGACTTGTAAAATGCAGTCATTCTAGAATAAGCCAGAGTTCTTTTATGTTCTTTCAGCACAAAAAATGAGAGTTTTACCAAAATTTTGCTGAGTTAGGATGTCCTAAAATAAGTAGCTATAAACGTTTGAATTGCTGGAAAAATAGAATAAGGCGAGTCCAGTATGAATTTTGTTGAGTCTCCTTGTCCTCACAAAAAAAACTCTCCCACCTCGTTCAGAGGTCCTCTTCTTTCTCTACTTCTCTTAGACGACTCACGACTGCTTCAGCCTGTTCAAATTTTATACTTCTCTCTCTCCCCGTTCATCCCTCCAAGTTTACAATTTCTCCTCCCTCTTCCAACTATTTGTTAATGGCAAGGTTCATGAGCCTATTATCCCTAACCCATCTCAATTCCAACCAACGTTTTTCATGTTTCAGCTCAAGTAAGTTAGTGCTTGATAGTTGATTCTCACTTCCTTATATATTGTAAGAAAGGTGAATTACTATTCTTTTATCTATATGTAAAATCAACCAGTATTGGCTACATAAACATAGTTCATCTCCAATTAATCAAGATAGTACATGCCTCATGTTCAAGTTCTTATGGTCACCTACCTAGAATCTCATATCCTATGAGTTCTCTTGTCAACCAAATGGTTGTCCCGTGAGAATAGTCAATATGCGTGCAAACAGGCTTGGACATTCACTATATTTAAAAACTTATAATACTTGCAATTATAAAAAATTTCCTACAACACATGGGCTACTAACAGAACATACGAAGACTGATTCTAAGAGTGGGCCACTTCAACTACACAGAGGTGACTAACCTGAATATGATCCTTTGACACAGCAAGCGTGAATTCCACTTCTTTGTCTGAACCATGATCATGATCATTAGGCTGCAAAATAAGAAAAATTGAATACATAGGACACAAGGAAGAAAACACTGTAATTAAATGAAGTACAAATGTTAGTGATACAGCCAGAGAAAAATAAAAAACGCGTTTAATTCAACATACAAATTATTTAACAAACAAATTTATAAACAAAAAAATATAGAAAAAATTGCATTCAAATGAGGAAAGCATTACGTGACTTAATATTTCATCAACAAACTTCTCTTTCTTAATTAAACATAGTATAAGAGAAAGAGGTCTTTTGTTTGAACCCCTGAAAAATCATTTCCTTCCCAATTAATATTGATTTCCACTTGTTGGAGCCTTCTACAAATTATCAAGCCCATAAGTGAGGGAAAGTGTTGTAGGTGTTGATATAGTTAAATCTACCATGCTCCATCAGCTTAAGTTTTTGGTTTGATTAGGGATTTAGCATGATCTCAAAGCCAGAGTCCTAAGAATATTGGGGTATTTTGGAATTGATAAAAGTTGCCAGCAATGTGCTTTCGGATTGGTTTTCAGCGTTGTGTTTGCTTATGGGGAGTGTTTGAAACTTCTATTTTTCTAGGGTGTGGTTGGTGATTAGAAGTTGCTGGCCGCATTTTTTTGGTTTAACCAATTTCTTCTCTTTCAAGTATAAAGATTGGATGAACGGAGACAATGAAGGCATGAACATTAACCAATCTCTTCTCTCTAAAGAATAAGGCTAGCCAAAAGAGTTAGGGAGGTGGGAAGTTCTAGATACTATCTGCTCTCGTAGTTTATCCTAAATTCAATGGAAGAATCACCTACAATTCAATAAAAATTCGATGAATAAACACTTCTTTTTCTTAAATAATGATCTGGGCAGGAAATTTTTCGTTCCAAGTAAATCCCACTTCTCTAGACCAGAGTCAGAACCATGTCTTACACCTAAAACCTGCTAAATCAATATTAATCGGAGCAATTTTCCTCCTTTGTGATATTTGATTGAACACGATGACAACTGTCAAGATCAGATTATAGGACGCCAGGATCAAAGAAATTCCAAAATACCTCGAGCAATAGACCAGTCACAAATCCTTGCTGAAGAGGATGACCAAATGGAGATCCACCAAGCATTGCATCTCGAACTCGATCATTAAAACTGAAAAAACACGATAAATTTAAAAATGCCCAATATTACTTTACATTTTTGTGCATAAAAGAAACACGTGCCAAGCTAATAGGGAAATCACGTTTCCTAACTAGCGAACAGTCGTATTTATAAATTGAGACCAAATAACACAGACATCAAAATGAGGTGTTTATATTCATACAATCAACCAAGAAAATTAACAAAGGCGCAAGATCCATAAGGTAGAAATATCTCCATCCTTTAAGATCTCTTAGAACATAAAATGGGGAAAAAAAGTGATTTTGCATTTTTCAATAAAATTGCCAAGAGCAGCCACTAGTTAGTCCATCTCGATGATTGCTTCGCAGATTTGCAATTGAAACATCTATTGCCTGATATCATAAAACTTGCAGAAGAAAAAAAGTATATACCTCCCAATTCCAGTTCCAAAAAGATTGAACTGTGATGCATTTACTCCACGACCATTTTTTGCAACTTCGCCGAAGTCCCATCCTTCACCATATCTAAATTGAAATGTGTGAGAATGCAAAAGAATCTCCAAATCTCACATTGGAATTAACTTATGCTACAAACACAATGTGCAACAGTGAGGAAATTTGCCCAAACTTACAGGTAGATACTTGAACCATCAACTCCATTCTTTTCCTGTGTTAATATTTGCAGTGCGTTTTTTGCTTTCAACTTCAAGTAACCATAAATTTCATGCAGACCAGAAGTTTAGTCTTAGTTTCAAAGTTCATGTACAGTGGGCTCAATAGCCATTGCAACATTAGAATCAGATAATAAATATCGAGTGTTGCAATTGAATTATGAAGCTCTAAAGTACTATGCATGAATTTAAGTGAAAATAAAGTCACATACCATAGTACTTGTCATCAAATGCCCCATAAGATCAAACCGAAATCCATCAACCTGGGAAACATCAAGAAATTGTGTTCGACAGATATAAAGGTCAAGTTCTGTCTGCATGCAACAGCATAAAGGAGCTGAAGATTCAATCTTTTTGTATGTAAATACCTTATAATCAACTACCCAATGTAAGATATCATCCACAATCATGCGTTCAACCATAAAATGCTCACTGGCAGTGTTATTTACACAGGTACTGTTCTCAATGAAACCATCAATGTTCCTCCTCAAATAGTAACCCGGTACAATCTACCAGAGAGGAAAACGATATCATAAAGAAAAACAGAAACCCTCATCGAGAAAATGTTAACATGAAGAGGTAAGACATGAACAACGAAATCTTTAGTGGTGGGTTGAGCAATATTGAAAGCACAAGAATGCATCAAAAACAATTAGAGTTGAGACCTTATCAAGAACAGAACTTGGATCAAAAGGTCCACATCCATGTAGATGATTATAGACAACATCCAACACAACACGAAGGCCAATTTGGTTAAGTGCCTGTAACAAACATTGAATACTTTAAAATGATAGATTGCACAACTTGCAATTGATAACTGAATATATATTGATTTAGACTTGTTAGAAACATAAACAAGTTTGTCAACCTGAACCATCTTTCTGAACTCAATTAAACGACAAGGACCATTAGGATCACTAGCATAGCTTCCTTTAGGTACTCCCCACAGAATAGGATTATACCTAAAAAGACACAACAAACATACATAAATGAGTCTATAAAACTCAAAGAACCTAACAGCTTTAAAGAAGACTCCAAAATCAAGAGCTTACCCCCAGTTATACCCATCGCTGTTTTGGATATCTGCAATTAATGATTGTTGTTCAGCTGAATCTGGAGGAAGTTTTTCCAGAAGTTCGATATCTGTAACATGTCTTATGTCGACAGTGAGTGCTAAACACATCAAATGCGACAAGGACTCCTTTAATCATCTCAAATAGAATTAAGAAACACCNCGACAGTGAGTGCTAAACACATCAAATGCTACAAGGACTCCTTTAATCATCTCAAATAGAATTAAGAAACACCAATCATTTGTGATCATATATTGATAGGACCCAAGTACACATTATTGACTCTAGAAGAAAGAACAAAAGCCAGGAGAATGCATCACATTTGGTGGAAGCAGGTTGTTGTTAGTTAATGACAGGAACATAATTTGCTAACAACAAATGATTCGAAGCGAATGAAAGAAATGCACGCCTCTAATGGCAGNAAATGAAAGAAATGCACGCTTCTAATGGCAGGAACATTGTTCACTGGTAATTGCTCCAAATCANGAATGAAAGAAATGCACGCCTCTAATGGCAGGAACATTGTTCACTGGTAATTGCTCCAAATCACTGTTTCGCCTTTCAAAGTCTTAAGGGCTAATGCACTCCAATGGGAGGGTGCAACAACAAGAACTTTCAACAACTTTCTGTTTGTCTTCAAAAATGTCTCCTACATCTCTCAACTACAAATTCTTTATTTGTAAGAAACTAACAAATTCTCAATGAAGAGATTTCATACTCTAAACATTGAATTATGAAGCAGTCTACCAGGTTCAGATGGGCAAACAATAAACCACGATAGCCAAAACAGTCTTTTTCAGTTTTGGATATAGAATTGAAATGTCACAAATGGAAAAATTGAAACATCACAAAAGGCAAACCAAAGACATACACTTACCGAGAGACTTCCACTTTGACTTGTCGTCATCGACACCACCAAATTGGAATGTTGGAAGTAGATGAACATGACTAATACCAGCATTTGATAGCTTCTTTAAGTGAGTGATACCATCAGAATCCTTCAAGTGGCATATGCTTACTGTTAAATACTATTATATTTGATCCTACGAGATCAGCTTCTTATTCCAATATCCAGATATCCAATGAATGTATAATGTATGAGGATAAAGATAATAGAGAGGGATCCTACAACTCTCAGCTTCCCAGCCGAACATCCAATTCATCATGATTTGTATGGGATAAAACATGCATGGCATCTAAGGAAGGCAGGGTGGAAAACTTCTCTTTTTTTAAGTTAAACAAATGCAACTCAACTAATAACCGATTCACACAATGGATGAAAAGTAGTACCTGCAAAGTAAAACCCATGTAACCACCACGCAGATCAGGATGCACACTTTGATCACTTATACTGCAATACGAATACAGAACAAGTAAAGGATTTAATTGAAAAGAGTACAGCACAAGGCAGAAAAAGATAATTAAATCAAAAAAGGCAATGCACACACCACTATTAGTGCACAGTAAAATCCTAGACTCTACTTCCTTTTCTTGGAATTAACCTTTTTATGAATAAATTGGCAGAAAACTATTGTTACAAATGCCACATCTAACAAAAGAATCACATCAGCTTCTTTGATCTTTTGACTTTTTTATTCTTTTTCTACCCCTTTTTAAGACGGAGTAATATCAAACTGTTTACCTTGTCAGTTTTTAGCTTCATTAAAGTAGTAAAGAAAAACAACATGAAAGTTGAAGGTCATTTCTCTCCTACATTCAATAATAGGGGAAACTTTAGCATATAATTTTCAACATTTCCTACAATGTTTTAACTGAAAAGTTGGAGTTGAATCCTGAAAAAGCTCTAAACACAGTAAGAATCAAGTACTTACCTAAAATCCCTTACATGCAACTCATAAATACTGATGTCAGAAAAGGAATGCAATGGGGGTTTCTCATCAGCCAATTTATCCCATCCCTCAGGTTTTAAGTCATCAGAGCCAAGATCAACAAACAATGTCCGCCTTCCATCTGATGAAACCCTGCTCTATCAATAAAAAGAGTGGAGTATATGTAAAGCCTGCACTTTCTTGCAAGTTGCAAGTTTCCGCATACATGTCAAAAACAATGCTGCATAGTTTTTTGGGTCAGAGTTTTGTACCCTCTAGAATAAGGATCGGTACTAAAGCATTTTTCAACTTTCAATGTGCTAGGATGGTAGACCGTTACTTCATATTCATAATAACAGCCTTCCCAACTTTTTGGTCCTTTAGTTCTCCAAACGCCATCAAGCTCCTCAAGCTGAATAACTTCAAATGGCCTCCCACCCACTGGTTCCTTGTAAATTTGGGCCTGTACAGCCTGCTTGATGCAGCAGAAACAGAGTAGAATGAATAGGTTAAATTCAAAAGATGCACAACATATCGTGATAATAGACTAAATCGGTATGCCATTAGCTAGAAAGTAGGAAATTGGTATACCTGGGCAGTTGGAGCCCAAAGGTAAAGTGATACAGCCTCTTTCGAGTAAACTGCACCTAGAGGACCTTCGTATGAGAACAAGTCATCCAGAACACCAGGTAGCTGCAGGCAAGTAATATTGTTGCATTGACCATAGGCTGTACACCATAAAGAAAGGCATGACATATCAATGGGAAAAAACATTGGTCACCGAATAACTACAACATCCATGTTTTTAAAGACCATGTCCTTTAATATTATTGTGGGGAGGAAGACATGCAACAATGTTACTGCACAAATAGCCATTATCACAATACATCACTTTTGCAGAAGCACCAAACATTTGATCAAGAATAACTGCCACAATTCTACAATCAAAATCACGCCCCGTCTTTTTCCTTTTTCCTTTTCCTTTGTTTCTTTTATCCCTATCTTTTTCTTTTAACTCCAAAGATTAAGGAGATGGACGAGAGAGGGTGGTAGCTTAGGCCTAAACTTTAATGTATATGCTCTTTAGTTACAATAGAATGTTATAAGATAACAAATAGAGAAACAAAGCAAAGAATATCATTACAGTTGAAAGTGGCTACTGCAAGTTGACATTTGAGGAGTGGTTCAACGGCCGATCCAAGAGGGACTGTGAAAGGGCAGTAGTTTTGGATATGAGGGAACTTTTTTATCACCTAACAACACAAAGATATTTATCAGTTTTTAATAACGTCTAAGAAGATTTCACATCTCTACGATTTGTTTAAAAATGTTAGTGGTTCCTGAGTACATTTTCTGGAAGCGGGCCACGGTCTTTTTCCAGCTTAATCTTCACGTCGTAACCTGTTGATAAGAAAATCAATCAGCATAATTTATCTCAACACAGTTACGGTCTACCGATTACAATCATACCTTCGACTACACCATCTTTAACACGCAGAGTAGCCATTTTACTGCCAAACAGATAGCACGAACCGCTTCCAACTTCCACATTCCACGCTATCACATATCTGCTCACCCAAAAAGCTCTCGCGTACAACAAGCTATCTTCCAACTATTCACAGTTTAAGACAAAACGAAATGTCCGTCGATCAGCACATAGCCAATCGCAACGATGTAGCATAGCAATTCAAGTAGTTCAAGACCTTGTGGATCATTTCATTTTCTGTAAATTACTCATTGTTTTGTAATTTTCCCTCTAAACAAAGTAATTCAAGAGAGCTCGTTTGTGATCCAAATTATAATAACCTCAACCAATCTAAATTTCCTTTCTCCCTTCGTTGCTATCGGAACTGAAGACGATCCTATTCCCACATTACGACAGAGACTACCACAGACCAACAGAACTAACCTCCACTACCAAATCATGACAAGTTAACAACGAAAATAGAACCTGAGAAGCTGAAGTGGATTCCTCGACCGACATTGATGCGGAAGAGGAGCAGTAAAGCGGTCCACAGCGAGAGTGACCGTCGGGATAATGAGACAGAGAAGTTGCAGCTAAAGAGAAGACGCCGCCGACCGGATGAGATGACGGAACCGCGGCGATACGTGGAGGAAGGTGGTGAGAGAAGGAAGTTGCAGGATTTGATGGCGGTAAGAGATGGAGGGAAGAGGAAAACAGAAACGACATTTTCTTTTTCACTGAGTTTCTAACTTGCACAGTTGCAAGGGGAAAATAAGCTTTTTATTGGATATTTCCTCCTGAAACGTCACGTCGTAACTATTTTTAGTTTATGGGAAATTATTTTATATTTTTTTTAGATATTTCCAGCTGGCAGCGTGATGTCATAATTATTTTTATTTTATTTTATTTTTTAAAATCTATAAATTAGAGATGTTCATTTAATTACATACCCGAACAGAATGGGAAGTGTAGTTTAAACAGAGAATTAAAAGGAGCAGATTTCCTTAAATAAACAAATTTTTTATATATATATATATATATTATTTATTTATTTATTCAAGTACTATTATAATTATTTTTATTAAAGAAAAATATGAAATTTCATAGTTACTATATTTATATTAAACTTTAGTTAATATTTTAATTTTTATGTTTTAATATACTTCCATATGAAAATATGAGTCTTCTTTGCGACGTTTAATGAATATAAGTAAAGGACAAAACGATGACGTTTTTATTGCTTTTCTTTAAATGATAAATTTTGATAAAAATAAATTAAAAAATAAACTTTTTTTTTAAAGAAATATTTATGAAAAAAAGTCGGTAATATTGAAAATATTGAAAACAATATAATTATTTTTATATAAATAACAAAGTTTCATGTTTTTTTATTTTTATTTATTTATGGTTTTCGATAAGAACAATAGGTATAAATATTATAACGTATATTTATTTATTTTTGAAGAAAAATAAGAATAAATAATTATTGAATATCTCAAAATATAGATTTTATGTGTTAATGTTTTTTTAAATATCCCTTAAAAATATCATGCTTCAATAATTAAATGTATAACCATTCACATCTTTCAATTATTATCTCAATTATTATTTAAAAAATAATAATAAAGCAAAGCCCATTATTGGCCCAATTATAGTCATGAAGTGGCCCATACAAATAATCCACCCATTTTCTTCACTAGCATCGAGTAGTTCAGATGGCTCCTTCATATGTCCATTCCAAACCTAAAAAAGTCGATGTGGGACCGGTTTCTACACCCTTTAGGGCCGGTTCAAGGAAAGATTTGCACATCCTTTGGGGCCTAGCATCCTCGCTGACACTCGTTCATTTTCTCTAATCGATGTGGGACCACCACCAAATCCACCCTCCTGCAGGGCCCAGCATCCTTACTGGCACACCGCCGCCTCGTGTCTACCTTTCTACGGAGAAGAGCCTCCTCACTGGCACATCGCCCAAAACCTAACTCTAATACCATTTGTAATGGCTCAGACCCACTGCTAACGGATATTGTTCTCTTTGGGATCTCCCTTTCATCCTTTCCTTCAATGCTTTAAAACGTGTCTACTACCGAAAGATTTTCACACCGTTATAAAGAGTGTTTAATATGTTTGAAAATTTTATTTTTTAAAGAAGAATTGATTAAACCAAATTATAAGCATTGGTTTGCTTTGCTTATAAAAAACCCCATGGTTTTGTCTCTTATCTCCTAACCCATACGAAAAGTACAAATACTTTGACAACCAAACTTGATTTTTCTTTTTTCTGTATACTAAAAAAACAAATTATTTAATTCTTTTTTTCAAAGAAATAATGTATTTAATAAAATATTATATGCTTTTTTTTTTTTTTTTTATTAGTCAAAAAGATTCTCTTAGCCGACGTCAAATTTCCATTTAACTCTTCTTTTACTTTGCTTTGTGCGTATTTTGACAAATATTTGACGTGCCCCGACGTGGACTGCGGCTGCGCCGCCCTCTCCTATTCCGCCGGCGGGTTCCCGCCTCCACCACCCACCAGTCATAAACATTTGAAAAGTAAACCAACATTTAATTTTAATTTTAAAATTTTAAAAATGTTGTAATATATATATATATATATATATATATATATATAAACATTTACNCAGTGTGGAAACCTCTTTCTAGAAAGTGTGTTTTAAAATTGTGAGACTGACAGCGATACGTAACGGATTAAAACGGACTAGCAATAAGTTTGAGCTGTTACAAATGATTTTAGAGCCCGACATCAAGTGTGTGCCAACAAGGACGTTGGGCCACCAAAGAGGGTGGATTGTGAGATCTCACATCAATTGGAGAGGGGAACGAAACATTTATTATAAGGGTGTGGAAGTCTCTCCCTAGAAAACACGTTTTAAAACCATAAGACTGACGACAATACATAACGGACCAAAACAGACTAGCAGTGGGTTTGAGTTATTACAAATGGTATTAGAACTCGACATTGGGCGATGTGTCAGTAAGGACATTGGGCCCCAAGAAGGGTACATCGACTAGAGAGGGAAACAAAACATTCCTTATAAGGGTGTGTAAACCTCTCCCTAAAAGACGCGTTTTAAAACCATAAGACTGACGACAATACATAACGGACCAAAACAGACTAGCAGTGGGTTTGAGTTATTACAAATGGTATTAGAACTCGACATTGGGCGATGTGTCAGTAAGGACATTGGGCCCCAAGAAGGGTACATCGACTAGAGAGGGAAACAAAACATTCCTTATAAGGGTGTGTAAACCTCTCCCTAAAAGACGCGTTTTAAAACCATAAGACTGACGACAATACATAACGGACCAAAACAGACTAGCAGTGGGTTTGAGTTGTTACAAATGTTATTAGAGCCCGACATTAGGCAATGTGCCAGCGAGGACACTGGGCCCCAAAAATGGTAGATTTTGAGATCCCACATCGACTAGAGACGGAAACAAAACATTCCTTATAAGGGTGTGTAAACCTCTCCCTAAAAGACGCATTTTAAAACCATGAGGTTGACGGCAATACGTAACGGGTCAAAGCGGACAATATTTACTAGCAGTGTACTTAAACTATTACAATTTATCCAAGTAATATAAGCTCTAATTTGGCAAAATCGAAAGTTTCAGTATATAACTCAACGAGTCTGTCACCGACAAATTGTCAATAGTTTGATGTCAGTTTTTTAATACAATAAAATATTAATCGAGTACATGAATTTGAACCTTCGATCTCAAGGAAATGCGTACGTGCTAATTACTACCGACAAATTTAGGTCAGTTTTTTGTCTCGTGTAATTAGACGTTAATGTTACAAATCATTATTGTTTAATGAGACTCTAAGTTATATAGGTTGGGGATTAATGCAAATAAACAATAATTAATTTGTTAATGGGATATATGATTTTAATTAGGTGTATTGTTTATGGTGTTTGTTATAATTTTTTGAACCAATTATTCTCTCATATGATCATATATATAGTTGAAACCCCACCATTAATTATGATAATTAATTTATATATATTATATTCCTTTCTTCAAAGCAATAATGTTAGATTAATTTAAAATATATATATAAGGTGACAAATTGATATTAAAATGCATGGATATAATATATAGTTTATAATTAAATATATATCGAACATTTTAATGTGATGAGGGGTATTCATATGACTCGAGAATTCGACCAATCTAGGTTGAGTTGAATTTTTGAAAAATTGAAATTCGGCTCGTTTCATGGATTGATGTTTTTTTTTATCGGGCTGAAAAATAGAGTTACGACTCAATTCTACCTTATCCTACTGTTAAGATTATTACGAAAATTAAGAATATTTGATGTTTGTAATCGATGTTAGTAATGTGTTGTGACTTGTTAATGTTTGATATTTGAGATTTATGAGATTGTAATAGAGGNGATGTGATGAAGGGTATTCATATGACTCGAGAATTCGACCAATCTAGGTTGAGTTAGATTTTTCTTTTTTCGATTTTGGTTGAATTGAATTTTTGAAAAATTGAAATTCGGCTCGTTTCATGGATTGACGTTTTTTTTTTTATCGGGCTGAAAAATAGAGTTACGACTCAATTCTACCTTATCCTACTGTTAAGATTATTACGAAAATTAAGAATATTTTATGTTTGTAATCGATGTTAGTGATGTGTTGTGACTTGTTAATGTTTGATATTTGAGATTTATGAGATTGTAATAGAGGGTTGAGATTGTGACAGTCTAAGGTCATCGTTACATCGTTAGCAGATCCGTTTTAGTCTGTTATGTATCGTTGTGAGCCTCACGGTTTTAAAATGCGTCTACTAGGGAGAGGTTTCCACACTCTTTTAAGGAATTCTTCGTTTTCCTTCTCAATCGATGTGGGATCTCACAATTCACTCTCCTTGGGGACCTAATGTGTCTGTTGGCACACCGACCAGTGTCTGGCTTTAATACCATTTATTGTGAGATTCGCCCCGTGACTCTAATATGCTATTTTTACGAAACTGCCCCCATATCAAGAACGAGGATGATTTACTTTTGATAAATGAAAAACAAATTTCGATATGAAATTCGAATTTTTCAGCAAAAGAAATTGAGATAGTATTTTTACTAAACTACCCTCTTACCCGAATAAGGAATAATTCCTATTACTTTGTTTCATGATTTACTTTTGACAAGTGAAAAACAAATTTTGATTTGAAATTGGAATCATTGCTTCTAACCCTAATTTGAACTACGAACGAAAATAAGATGCTATTTTTACGAATCTACCCCCATATAAAGAACGATGAATAATTCGTACTACTTTATTACACGATTTACTTTTCATAAATGAAAAAAAAAAATTTTGACCCGAAATTTAAATCGTTGCTCATAACCCTAATTTGAACCACGAACGAAAAAAAGATGTTATTTTTACGAATCTACCCTTGTATAAAGAACGATGACTAATTCCTACCACTTCATTACACGATTTACTTTCGATAACTGGAAAAAAAAAATTGACCCAAAATTTAAATCGTTGCTCCTAACCCTAATTTGAACCACGAACGAAAAATAAGATGCTATTTTTACGAATCTACCCCTGTATAAAGAACGATGAATAGTTCCTACCACTTTATTACACGATTTACTTTCGATAAATGAAAAACGAATTTTGATTCGAAATTGAATCGTTGCTCCTAACCCTAATTTGAAGCACGAACGAAAATAAGATGCTAATTTTACGAAACTACCCCTGTATAAAGAACGATGAATAATTCCTACCACTTTATGACACGATTTACTTTCGAAAAATGAAAAACACATTTTCATTTATCAAATATAATCCGAACATAAAGTTAGATCAACACGAACCCTTTTGTTGATAAGAAGAAAGAAGATGGCAATGTGAGGAATCTTTTTAAGAGAAAGTATGAAATAAAGAAGGGAAGGCTTGTCATTTCTAGAACAAGAATATGCATTTTTTCAGCCACCCTCCAAAGAATCTAAATCCATTCACTTTTCTTCGTCGTTGTTAGGGTTTCGGGAAAAGATATCTCGAGGTTCCACGACTTTTTGGATAAAATCTCTCGGGAAATTCCATACCTTTCATCGAGAATATATGTTTTAATCACGTTTGACTCTCGTTTTAAACCATTTGCATTATTTTAAGCTGCATTTCTTCTCGAGAGCTCGGAATCTCTCGAGAAATTCTTACCTTTCATCGANGAATCTCTCGAGAAATTCCTTACTTTTCATCGAGAATATATGTTTTAATCAGGGTTGACTCTCGTTTTAAACCATATGCATTATTTTAAATTTCGGGATCTCTCGAGAAATTCCTTACCTTTCATCGAGAACATATGNAGAGCTCGGAATCTCTCGAGAAATTCTTACCTTTCATCGAGAATATATGTTTTAATCAGGGTTGACTCTCGTTTTAAACCATTTGCATTATTTGCTGCATTTCTCCTCGGAATCTCTCGAGAAATTCTTACCTTTCATCGAGAATATATGTTTTAATCAGGGTTGACTCTCGTTTTAAACCATATGCATTATTTTAAATTTTGGGATCTCTCGAGAAATTCTTTATTACCTTTCATCGAGAACATATGTTTTAATCATATTTTGACTTTCGTTTTAAACCATTTGCGTTATTTTAAGCTGCCTNCGGGATCTCTCGAGAAATTCCTTACCTTTCATCGAGAACATATGTTTTAATCATATTTGACTTTCGTTTTAAACCATTTGCGTTATTTTAAGCTGCCTTTTTCTCGATACTAAGAATAATTTACTAACAAGTTAAGAATGGAAAAGGGAAGTAATTAAAATTTGTTCATGAACTAAAAACCCTAAAACCCCACCAAGAAAGTAACCTTTTTTAAGCCTTTTTTTAATATAATTATTTAAAGTCACCCACCATTCTCACATTCTCTCTGGATTTAGGCTCTCTTAGCAGCCATGTTTTTGTTGATGTTTCAGATACTAAACTTGTTTCAAAACAGTCTCTTTTTCTTCGATTAATACCACAGAACAACGCCCAGAAACATCCTCAAATTCCTCGTCCGACCAGCTTCCATTTTTGTTGTTCGTTCGAGAATGTTTCCTGTTCTTAGCATTCTCTTGATATGGATGTCTGGTTTGTTCTTTCTTGTCGCCTCGGCTTCTTTCAATCTGACATTGCCCCACCAGCATCCTGACCCTGATTCTGTTGCTGATGAACTTCAAAGGTAAACTGAAAATTTTCAGCTTCTTTTATTGGGTTTCTTTTAGATTTCTTTTTTAATCTGTTTTTGTTGATGAACAAGCGTTCGATCGAGGGGAGGAATGTGTTTTTTTTGTTCTTGTGTTGTTTTTCACTTGGGTTTGGATGAACCCATCTGAAATTTTCTTGCAGTTTCTTGCGTTTTCCTGCATTTTCTCGCCATCCAAACAGAAACAGAGCATTGCTCTGTTTTCTTATCCTTTTCTTGCTGGAGAGTTAACGTGTGTCGATTGATTGTTTTTCCATCTGGGTTTCACTAAAAATCTCTGTTTTCCAAAACCCATTTGAAATTTTCATGTATTTTCTTGCATTTTCCTGCATTTTCCTGCATTTTCTCGCCAACCAAACAGAAACAGAGCAATCCTCTGTTTTCTTATCCTTTTCTTGCTGGAGAGTTCACGTGTCTCGATTCTTTGTTTTTCCATTTGGGTTTCTCTAAAACTCTCTGTTTTCAAAAACCCATTTGAAATTTTCATGTATTTTCTTGCATTTTCCTGCATTTTCTTGCATTTTCTCGCCGTCCAAACAAAAACAGAGCATTCCTCTGTTTCTCTGCAACTCACGCCTCTGTTTCCCTCACAGGACAGTCAATGCATCGATATCGAGAAGAAAAGCGCTATCCATCGAATCAAAGGATCAAGCCTTCTCTTGCCTCACCGGAAACCCCATCGATGATTGCTGGCGTTGCGACCCAAATTGGGCGGCGAACCGGCAGAGACTCGCCGACTGCGGCATCGGATTCGGCCGCGACGCCATGGGTGGCAAAGGCGGCAAGATCTACATCGTCACCGACTCCTCAGATTCCAACCCGGAAAACCCAACTCCGGGAACCCTCCGCCACGCCGTGATCCAATTCGAACCACTCTGGATCATCTTCTCCGCCGACATGACAATCAAACTCAAATATGAACTTATCATCAACAGCTTCAAAACGATCGACGGCCGTGGCGCCAACGTCCACATCACCGGCGGTGGTTGCATCACTATCCAATACGTGTCCAACATCATCATCCACAACATCCACGTGCATCACTGTGTACCCTCTGGCAATGCCAACATAAGGTCCGTAAATCTTTACTTTTTTTTCCTTAAAAATAATAAACAAAAGTAATTAAAAGTTGGATCTTGATATTGTTCGAGATATTGTCTAGTTTGAACTTTCACGAGCAGTTTCTACCCTATTATAAAGGGCGTTTTGTTCTCCTCTCAAACTAAGGTGGGATCTTACAATACACCCCGTTTGGGGCCCAACGTCTTTTCTCTTACTTGTTCCATTCTCCAAACGATGTGGGACCCTGCAATCCACTCTCCTTCAGGACCCAGCGTCCTTACTGGCACACTGCCTCGTGTCCACCTCCTTTCGAAGCTCAGCCTTTTTGCTGGCACACTGCTTCGTGTCCACCCTTTCAGGGTTTAGCCTTCTTCCTAGCCCACTGCTTCGTGTCCACCCTCCTTCGGGGCTCAGCCTCCTTGCTAGCACACCACCTCGTGTCCACACTCCTTCGAGGTGCAGCCTCCTCGTTGGCACATTACCTAGTGTCTCTGCCTCTAATACCATTCGTAACTCTCCAAATCCACCCCTAGCAGGTATGGTTCTATTTGGACTTTTCATCAAAGTTTTTAAAACTATCGGGGAGAAGTTTCCACACCCTTGTAAAGGTGCTTCATTCCTCCCTCTAACTAACATGAGATTTTACCACAGCTATATAAAATATATTTCACAGTTAATTTATATCTTAAATCAAATTCCATAATATTTTATTCTAATAAGTTACTATGATAATCGAAAGGTCAACCCCAACCCACGTCGGGCACCGAGGGCTATCGGACGGGGACGGGATCTCAATATTCAGCTCAAGAAAAATTTGGATAGACCATTGCTCGCTTTCATACTGCACCGACGGGCTAATAGACGCAATAATGGGATCGACAGGTATAACAATATCGAACAGCTATTTTTCGCACCACGACGAGGTGATGCTGCTGGGACACGACGACCGGTACGTGCAGGACTCGGGTATGCAAGTGACCATAGCGTTCAACCACTTCGGTGAGGCTCTGGTGCAGCGCATGCCCAGG
Source organism: Cucurbita pepo subsp. pepo (assembly GCF_002806865.2). Lineage (NCBI taxonomy): Eukaryota > Viridiplantae > Streptophyta > Magnoliopsida > Cucurbitales > Cucurbitaceae > Cucurbita > Cucurbita pepo. The sequence goes on from NC_036646.1 coordinate 2,532,671, forward strand.
TGCAGACATGGCTACATTCATGTGGTCAACAATGACTTCACGGCTTGGGAAATGTACGCCATTGGCGGCAGTGCTCGCCCCACTATTAACAGCCAGGGTAACCGTTATGTGGCTCCTGTCAACCCCAATGCTAAAGAGGTAATTATCTCTTTTTCCTTTTCTTTTTCACTTTTATTTTTATTTTATTTTTATTTTTTTTAAACTTTTTGAAAAGATTATTTATTTATATATATTTTTTGTCTATTTAATTTAAATATAATGGGGAAGGATATGAAAAGTATTTTTTCTATTAAATCTAATTTCTTTCGTATAATAATAATAATTAAAAAAAAAACTTTAAATTTAAGTTTTTGTGAAATATTATTTTGTTTTTTTTAAAAAAAAAAAAAAGCTTTAATTAGGATTTTTTTGGTTAAGAATTAACAAAATTAAATATCAATTTATATACATAAAAAAAAATTATAAACGGAGTAATTATTTTCTATGAAATATTTGCTAAATTTGCTAAATTAAATATTTAATAACTTATTTTTTAAATATTTAATTAAAAATTACTCGATTCATCTTAATTTAATTTTAATTGAACCAATAAATTAATTCAATTTATAAAAAATTTATTTCTAAATTTTTATATATTATATTATAGCACAAAATTTTTAAAAGAAATTAAAAAAAATGCAAGTTGAGTACTAAAATGGAATAAAATAAAGATTCTTTAAGAATTGGAAAGGGGCGGCGCCGCTCATGGGCCGAGCTTTTGAGTTGAGGAATGTGTGAAGCGGAGGAAGGCATGGGAAAGGAAGGATTAGATTCCTTATCCCACATGCTTGGGGCGGCGCATGACGTTGACGCGCTGCCAATAAATCACCATTTCTTAATGGGCCATCCCTTTCCGTTCTTTCTTTTCGTGTTTTTGGCCGGACTTGGAGGGAGGGGCCGGAATCTAAAGGGACTACCGGTGGAATTTTGACGGTGACGGCTGGGTTTTAAAATTTTGATAATAACAGGTGACGAGACGTTTAGATGCGGCGGAGACGGAATGGACGGCGTGGAATTGGCGGACGGACGGTGATATTTTGGTGAACGGCGCGTTTTTTGTGCCGTCCGGTGCCGGACTTAGCACCCAGTACGGTAAAGCCTCCAGTACTGAGCCTAAGTCGGTGGCTCTTATCAATCAGCTCACTATGAACGCTGGCGTTTTGGGTGCCCCAAGGTAAATTAAATATTTTTCATTTTATTTATAAAAAAAAAAACCCTTAAATTTTTAAATAATTTTAAAAAATATTACTAAACTTTTTAATAAAAATAGTTAATATTTTTAATTTTAATTTTTAAAGAGGGTAAAAAATACTCTTAAATTTTCAAAAATTTTATTAATACCCTTTTCTTTTTTAATTTCAAAACATTAAAAATATCTTTAAATTTTTAATTATATTGAATTTTATAAAAAAAAAAAAAACAAATTTTTTTTATTATTATTATCTAACATAATCTTAAAATTTATAATTTTATTGTATACAAATTATAAAAAAAAATAATAAATATATAATTATTAAAAATATTTAATAAATCCTTTTATATTTTTTGTACTTTTAATAATTTTTTTTTATTCTACATTTATTTTTAATCTAGTTTTATGTCTAGATTTATTAATTTTAAAAAATTACAAATATGTCGGGAGACTTTAGGTACTGAAAAGTCGATCTTTTTAAAATATTTAAAATATTAAATTTATTTAACATAAAATTAGATGTCGGGTATCTATCACGACCTAACTATGGTTATCAAACGAGTCCAACGAATAAAAAAAATATAATTTTTTTTAAAGAATTTTAAAAATTAAACTCAACCCCACCAAGTGGGACACATAATAACACCAATTTCATAAGCTTTTAACACGTCATCAAAGCATGAAAGTGTTACCCTTTTTCCTTGAAGGGTTAAGGTTTTGTCGGGCTTTTCCATTTCCACGTGGAAAATGCTTCTTTTATTTAATTTGATTAAACTTAATTTTGATTTTTTTTTTATTTTAATTTGTTCGTTAATTTGCAGGTATAGTAATGGTGAAGGGATTGTATATCCAGGATTTAGCGGCAGCACTGGCGGCGGTAATGGCGGATATGGCGGCGGCACTGTCATTAATAATAGCCCGATGTATGGAAATAGCGGTGGTGGAGAGGATGACTTTTACGGAATGATATTTAAAGGCGGCGGTAACAGAGTATCGCCGCCGTGGTCGCCGCCGATGATCTTATGTGTTCAAATTTTAGTAGTTTTGTATATAGTAACAAATAATAGTGGTTTATTGACGTTATAGAAAAGGGAAAAGAGTTTTATGAAGCTTATTAAGTTGGATTATATATTTCAAAGTTGAAAGGGAATTTGAGATTATTTCAAAATTTTAGTATTCTTTTTTCTTCTTTGACTCGAGATCTCTACCCGTTGAGCCATAAGATGCTCGATCGAAGCTTATTAGGTGACTCAATATTATCAAATAGGAGCTTATTGAGGGATTATAATAGTTACTCGGGATGTCATAGGCTTCGCTGCTCATTCTGAGCCTATGTCGAGAAGGAAAAAAGGCATGCTTGCAACGGAGGTCGAGGTCGCCATTTAGGGGAATCAAACCCACGACCACTTGGTTAAAAGTCATGCCCTCTACTGATGTCATGGTCGGAAAAGGAAAATAAAAACAAGATTGAAACAAAGGTCAACGTCTATGGGAATCGAACCCACGACCACATGGTTAAAAGCCATGCGCTCTACCAACTGAGCTAAGACAGCTTCATAAAAGGTTCTCAATCGAAGCTTACGGGTGATTAAATACTATCGAGTCGAATCATAGCTTATTGAGGGAATATAACACTTACCCGAGATGTCATGGTCTTCGCTGCTCGCTTTGAGCCTATGCCAAAAACGAAAATAGAAACATGCTTGCAACAAAGCTTGTCGTCTGTGGGAAATCGAACCCACGATCACATGGTTAAAAGTCATGTGCTCTACCAGCTGAGCTAAGACGGTTTCGTAAAAGGTTATCAATCGAAGCTTACGGGTGATTAAATACTATCGAGTCATAGCTTATTGAGGGAATATAACACTTGCCCGAGATGTCATGGTCTTTGCTCCTCACTTTGAGTCTATGCCGAAAAGGAAAATAGAAACAAGCTTGCAAAAAAGGTCACTACCTGTGGGAATCGAACCCACAACCACATGGTTAAAAGCCATGCACTCTACCAACTAAGCTAAGAAGGCTTCGTAAAAGGTTCTAAATCATAGCTTAGTGAGACAATATAACACTGGCCGGGATGTCATGGTCTCAACTGCTCACTTTTAGCATATGCCGAATAGAAAAATAGAAACACGCTCACGCAATAGAGATCACCGTCTGTGGGAATTGAACCCACGACCACATGGTTAAAAGCCATGCGCTCTACCAGCTGAGCTAAGACGGCTTCATAAAAGGTTCTGTCATGGTCTCAACTGCTTACTTTTAGCATATGCCGAATAGAAAAATAGAAACACGCTCGCGCAATAGAGGTCGCTGTCTGTGGGAATCGAACCCACGACCACATGGTTAAAAGCCATGCGCTCTACCAGCTGAGCTAAGACGGCTTCGTAAAAGGTTATAAATCATAGCTTAGTGAGACAATATAACACTGGCCGGGATGTCATGGTCTCAACTGCTCACTTTTAGCATATGCCGAATAGAAAAATAGAAACACGCTCACGCAATAGAGATCACCGTCTGTGGGAATTGAACCCACGACCACATGGTTAAAAGCCATGCGCTCTACCAGCTGAGCTAAGACGGCTTCATAAAAGGTTCTAAATCATAGCTTAGTGAGACAATATAGCATATGCCGATTGCTCACTTTTAGCATATGCCGAATAGAAAAATTGAAACACGCTCGCGCAATAGAGGTCACCGTCTGTGGGAATCGAACCCACGACCACATGGTTAAAAGTCATGCGCTCTACCAGCTAAGCTAAGACAACTTCTTAAAATATTATAAATCATAGCTTATTATTGAGATAATATAACACTGGGATGCCAAATAGGAAAATAGAAACACACTCGCGCAACAGAGGTCGCCGTCTATGGGAATCGAACCCACGAGCGCATGGCTACCATGTGCTCTACCAGCTGAGCTAAGACGGCTTCCTAAAAGGTTCTAAATCATAGCTTAGTGACACAATATAATACTAGCTGAATAGGAAAATAATAAAAACACGCTCGCATAATAGAGGTCGCCATCTGTGGGAATTGAACCCACGACCACATGGTTAAAAGCCATGCGCTCTACCAGCTGAGCTAAGACGGCTTCTTAAAATATTTTAAATCATAGCTTATTGCGACAATATAACACTGGCTGGGTCTTCATTGCTCACTTTTAGCCTATGCCGAAAAGAAAAATAGACACATGCTCACAAACAGAGAATGCTGTCAAACCCACGACCACATGGTTAAAAGCCATGCACTCTACCAGCTGAGCTAAGACGGCTTCTTAAAAGGTTCTAAATCATAGCTAAGACGGATGTCATGGTCTTCACTGCTCACTTTTTGCCTATGCCGAAAAGGAAAATAGACACATGCTCACACAACAGAGGTCGCCGTCGCCGTCTGTGGGGATAGAACCCACGGCTACATGGTTAAAAGCCATACGCTCTACCAACTTATTGAGACAATATAATCTCAATATAACACTCACAAACAAAGGACGTCGTCTGTGAGAATCAAACCCACGGCCACATGGTTAAAAGCCATACGCTCTACCAGCTGAGCTAAGACAACTTCTTAAAAGCTTCTAAATCATAGCTTATTGAGACAATATAACATTGATCGGGGATGTCATGGTCTTCACCGCTCACTTTTAGCCTATACCAAAGAAAATGAGAAAATGGAAATAGAAACACGCTCACGCAACAGAGGTCGCCGTCTATGGTAATCAAACCCACAATCACTTGGTTAAAAGTCATGCTCTCTACCAACGAACTAAGACGACTTCTTACAAGGTTCTCAATCGAAGCTTATTAGTGATTAAAATACTATCAAATCATAGCTTATTGAGGCAATATAACACTTAGCCGAGGGCCCTCGTACACAGCTACTTGAATTTAATTATATAAATTTATATATATTTATAATTCAAAAATAAATATTGGGCCTTCGTGGGCTTTTGTTTTGTGGACCTTTTCCAAAGATTCATTTTTTTTATTCAAAGCTTTTTTTCCTTCATTAAAAATAAAAATAAAAATGATAATTAAGGAGTAAATTCACCACGATCCAATATTTCTAATTTGTATTGATATAATTAAATTTATTATTATCTATTCGTTTAAGTTTCCGAGATAGAATAATAATTCCGTTTATGGTTAGAAATATCGATTTAATACGACTATTCTTAATTTTTTAATATAGAATGACATTTAATTATACTCGTAAAATATAATTTTTATCGGTTTAAATCTAAGTCTATTTTACTGTTTTAAAATTTAATTTATATGCAGCAACACGTAAAAAGAAGTTATTGCATAAACGTCTAATTAGCAAACATTTTTCTCAATAAGTTGGCATAAACGATCGCTGATAATAAGTAAATGACAGTTTTACCCTTTAAACTAGGCTCGAATTGGTTTTTTATTTTATTATTATTATTATTATTATTATTTTTTATAGATAATGGGTTCTAGTACTTAAAATAAGTATGAAAATTACAATAATATCTTCTATTAGAAACTTAGCGATGAAACATGTAAATTATTTTCTCACAAAGTTCGGAAATTTTAATGTTTCGACAAAGGACAACAAAAATCTTCACTCTCAAATCAAACCCATCCCTGTCGGTTCCTCGTCTCCGCCGCCGCTCCGGCGGATTTCACCTCATTTTCTTTCCCGCCAAACACACCCCTATCGGCTTCTCGTCTCCTCCGGTGCTCCGGCGGCCGCCACAGCGCCATTTCCGACCACCTCTGCTTCAGCTTCATCTCGAAACTTCTTATAAATATCACTCTTGTAAAAACCCCTCGTCCTAATCACTAAAATCAACGAAACAAACATACCCAACAAAGTAACTCCGGTGATTACAAGAAACGACCGCTTAAAACACTCTCCGCCGTAGCATTTCAGCTCCTCCCCTGTTTTTCTCACAAGCCCTTTCGCCGCCAGCTGCTTCGCCGCCTCTTTGTCGTACAAATTCCCGGCCACTTTCACATTCAAAACGTATAATCCAATCGGACTAGCCACCGACCCGAAATTGTAAAGCGTAGAGTAATATTTCAACCCAAATAGCTCGGAAATTATGGCGAAAAGCAACGGCCACTGAGCTCCGAAACAGAATCCGATCACGATTGAAGCTACATAAAGCCCATTTGGAACGGCGAAGGCGATGATCAAATGACCGACACATGACAAAAGAAGCGTTAAAGAAAGCATTAAAGGACGTGGGAATTTGTATTTTGTTAGAACAATTTCAGAGACAAAACCAGAGGCGACACGTCCGAGGTAATTCCATATACTAACGAGTGTCACGAATGTGCTAATGCTTCTTTTTGGGTATCCTAAGGACATTCCAATCTGACCCAGATTGTCAATCGCCGTCAAAGTTCCGCCGACGCCGCAAATTGCAGAGAAGAACAGAATCGCCATGTCCAAGCTGAACAGAGCTTGGAGAATCGTGAAATCCTCGCCGCGCTCCGGCGGGTTGAAGATTGTTGTCCAGCAAGAGGGTTGTTTCCTGGGCTCTGTTTTTGGGGGATTGGGTTTCTCTGTAAGGATTTGAAGTGGGTTTGGGGGATTAATGGCGGCGGATTTGAGTTTTGAGAGGTTGTATTCTTCGACGATGACGACGGCGAGAGGGAGGAAGAGGAGGAGGAGGACGACGGCGGCGCTGCCACCGAATTCGGCTTGGGTGAATATTAATTTGCTTTCTATGATGATCATTAGCATTAGGAATCCGGCGAGGGCGAGGGAAATGTAGAGGAAATTGTAGAAGACTTTGAGCTCGTTTGGCTGTCGGATTACTTTCATGATCCGAATTGTTCGTAAAAATGCGAAGGATATGGCCGCCGGAAGCCATCCGATTAGGAGTATTAAGGATTTGGTGTCGGAGCCGTAGAATGCGTGGAAGAGCTGCGTAATTATGGCGCCGCTTAGCCCGACATACCCCTTTAAGATACCTGTTCACAATTCAAATAAATAATTAAATTAAAAAAAAAAAAAAAAAAAAAAAAAAAAAAAAAAAAAAAAAAAAAAAAAAAAAANTAAGTTGGCATAAACGATCGCTGATAATAAGTAAATGACAGTTTTACCCTTTAAACTAGGCTCGAATTGGTTTTTTATTTTATTATTATTATTATTATTATTATTTTTTATAGATAATGGGTTCTAGTACTTAAAATAAGTATGAANTTTTTTTTTATAGATAATGGGTTCTAGTACTTAAAATAAGTATGAAAATTACAATAATATCTTCTATTAGAAACTTAGCGATGAAACATGTAAATTATTTTCTCACAAAGTTCGGAAATTTTAATGTTTCGACAAAGGACAACAAAAATCTTCACTCTCAAATCAAACCCATCCCTGTCGGTTCCTCGTCTCCGCCGCCGCTCCGGCGGATTTCACCTCATTTTCTTTCCCGCCAAACACACCCCTATCGGCTTCTCGTCTCCTCCGGTGCTCCGGCGGCCGCCACAGCGCCATTTCCGACCACCTCTGCTTCAGCTTCATCTCGAAACTTCTTATAAATATCACTCTTGTAAAAACCCCTCGTCCTAATCACTAAAATCAACGAAACAAACATACCCAACAAAGTAACTCCGGTGATTACAAGAAACGACCGCTTAAAACACTCTCCGCCGTAGCATTTCAGCTCCTCCCCTGTTTTTCTCACAAGCCCTTTCGCCGCCAGCTGCTTCGCCGCCTCTTTGTCGTACAAATTCCCGGCCACTTTCACATTCAAAACGTATAATCCAATCGGACTAGCCACCGACCCGAAATTGTAAAGCGTAGAGTAATATTTCAACCCAAATAGCTCGGAAATTATGGCGAAAAGCAACGGCCACTGAGCTCCGAAACAGAATCCGATCACGATTGAAGCTACATAAAGCCCATTTGGAACGGCGAAGGCGATGATCAAATGACCGACACATGACAAAAGAAGCGTTAAAGAAAGCATTAAAGGACGTGGGAATTTGTATTTTGTTAGAACAATTTCAGAGACAAAACCAGAGGCGACACGTCCGAGGTAATTCCATATACTAACGAGTGTCACGAATGTGCTAATGCTTCTTTTTGGGTATCCTAAGGACATTCCAATCTGACCCAGATTGTCAATCGCCGTCAAAGTTCCGCCGACGCCGCAAATTGCAGAGAAGAACAGAATCGCCATGTCCAAGCTGAACAGAGCTTGGAGAATCGTGAAATCCTCGCCGCGCTCCGGCGGGTTGAAGATTGTTGTCCAGCAAGAGGGTTGTTTCCTGGGCTCTGTTTTTGGGGGATTGGGTTTCTCTGTAAGGATTTGAAGTGGGTTTGGGGGATTAATGGCGGCGGATTTGAGTTTTGAGAGGTTGTATTCTTCGACGATGACGACGGCGAGAGGGAGGAAGAGGAGGAGGAGGACGACGGCGGCGCTGCCACCGAATTCGGCTTGGGTGAATATTAATTTGCTTTCTATGATGATCATTAGCATTAGGAATCCGGCGAGGGCGAGGGAAATGTAGAGGAAATTGTAGAAGACTTTGAGCTCGTTTGGCTGTCGGATTACTTTCATGATCCGAATTGTTCGTAAAAATGCGAAGGATATGGCCGCCGGAAGCCATCCGATTAGGAGTATTAAGGATTTGGTGTCGGAGCCGTAGAATGCGTGGAAGAGCTGCGTAATTATGGCGCCGCTTAGCCCGACATACCCCTTTAAGATACCTGTTCACAATTCAAATAAATAATTAAATTAAAAAAAAAAAAAAAAAAAAAAAAACTCTTAATATTAATTTAATTTTTTTTTTAACTTTTTAAAAAAAGTTTGAAAAATACAAGAAACCCATAAAATTAAAAAAAAAATCAAAAAAATCAAAAAAAATTCAAAAAAAAAATAAATTATTACAGTTAATATGTGGATATTATTTTCAAACTTTTTAATGTTATTTTTAAAAATTCACGAGTATTTTTGAAATACGGTACTAATTGTAAGAGTATTTTTTTTTTCTNAAAATTACAATAATATCTTCTATTAGAAACTTAGCGATGAAACATGTAAATTATTTTCTCACAAAGTTCGGAAATTTTAATGTTTCGACAAAGGACAACAAAAATCTTCACTCTCAAATCAAACCCATCCCTGTCGGTTCCTCGTCTCCGCCGCCGCTCCGGCGGATTTCACCTCATTTTCTTTCCCGCCAAACACACCCCTATCGGCTTCTCGTCTCCTCCGGTGCTCCGGCGGCCGCCACAGCGCCATTTCCGACCACCTCTGCTTCAGCTTCATCTCGAAACTTCTTATAAATATCACTCTTGTAANTAGGTGTATTAATGAAACATATGAACACGAGAATACTTTTGAAACACTTTCGAGAGTTAAAGGGTATTTTTGAAATTTTTTAAAAGTTTAGGGTTAATTTTAAAATAAAATATTAAACGAGGTAAAAGTATTTTTTTTAATTTTTTTAAAAATAATTTTAAAAATTTAGAGATATTTATTTTTAGATAAAGTATGAAGTTTAACTAAATAAATATTTAAAAATAATATTTTATTTAAAATAATACAAATATTTCAAATTGGCATTATGGGGATGAAAATGAAAAAAATAAAATAAAATAATAAATAATAGGAAATAAAAGAAATTGGAAAATAAAAAATTAAAAAAAAAATGGATAGCAAAAGTATTTTAATTTAAATTAATTAAAAATCGAGTGGAAATTACGTTATATTTAAATGGGGAGCTTTCAAAATCAAAATTTGGTGAACCCTAGAATTTGGGAAAACACATTAAATATGAGTTTAATTAGTTAGGTTAAATTTACTCGAACACTCCCAACTTAAAACACGACACACAAGTTTCGTGTGAATGTTTTGAAAAAACATAATACACTGCTCGGTTTTTGTTGTAACTGACAATTTTACACGATTGAACGTCGGAGGAACGTCGGAGGAAGAAGCTAAAAGTTGTGATTTTGCAAAACATCTAATTTCGAGGGTTGGGTTTATCCTCGATTTTGTCATTCCGACGTTAAAATAATAAATAATAAAAATGTGATTTTTTTTTTCTTCGTAATATTGATAATCACTTACCGAGAACGACGCCTCGACTTTCTGGAAAGTTCTTGACACAAGTAACGAGCGAACCGGTATTAGCAAAAGATTGAGAATTAGCTCCAATACAGATGTAGAGACACATTTGCCAAACTTTCGGCGTCGAGATCCGCTTAGTAACGGCGAGCCAAATCATGAAGTAACCAAAGAAATTCAAGACGGCACCGATAGATAGAACCACCCACGGCGGTGTAACTTCATTGATAAGGCCAGATAAAACGCCGACGTTTGCACCCAGATCCTTGAAAAAGCTCAACAAATTCAACGTCGTTTGGTCGTAACCTAGAACCGACTTTATGTCGTTGGAATATAAGCTGAACATGTAAGTGGCGCCGGCGGCTGCCATGATTAGAAGTGAAGCGAATACCACAAACCACCGCCCGGTGATGATGTGGACGGCGAGGGTTCTGATGTTGGAGCCGCCGGAGATTGCTCCGTCGCCTCCCTGACCGGGGGCGACCATTTTTAGAGGTGGAAAATTAAAGAGGGTGGAGATTGTTTTGGAGGTATGGTACTTGTGTGGCTGTTAATTGAAGGAGATGTGTGTGGGGGAAATATATAGACGTTTTTGTTGAGACTCTATAGTTGACTTTTAAGAGTCCAAATGGAAATTAATTAATAATGGTCATTTTATCCTATGCCCTAGAGTCGGGTTACCCTAATTCTTATATAGAGATGTTTATTTAACTCACGGAATCCTAGTCTCGGGAAGACCTGTTCTAAACCCAAATGAGGAATTTCTGTTTAAATGAGAAATAAAGCGTGAGATCCCACATCGGTTGGGAATGAGAACAAATAAGAGTGGAAACCAGTCCACAGTAGACACGTTTTAAAAATCTTGAAAGGAAGTCCGAAAGGAAAAACCAAAAGAGGACAATATCTACTAATGGTGGGCTTGAGCTGTTACATAAAGCCTTTCTTGTCGACAATTTTGAGTTGGTGATTCGAATGACTCGAATAGGGTTCACAACCCAACCTTTTTAATCAGGGTTGGTGGTTCGAACGAGGGTTCACGACCCAAACCTCTTACTTTTGGGTTGGGTCGTCAAGTTATTCACTTTTTTTTTTAATTATTTAAAAAGATCATAATTATTGATAATATATGTCGTATTAATAACTAAAATTATATGAAACATTCATATATTACACCGTGTTACTAACATTTGTTACAAACTTAAAATATTCTAATTTTCGTAACAATTTTAAAATTCGGGTTGGGTTGGATTGTGAACTCTATTTTCAGGTCCATTTGAAAAAAAAAAAAAAAAAAACTCGAACCCACGAACCGAGCCAAAATTTTCATTTTTTAAAAAATTCAACACAACCCAAATCGACAAAAAAAGTCTAACCCAACTCAACCCCGACAGTTTGAACTAAACAGTTCAAATTGTTCGAATATTCATAGTAACTATCAATTGTTCTAAACATCTGTTAACCGTAATTTCATATATTTTTTCCTTTACTCGGAGTGTTAGATTTCTTTTTATAAAGAATAGATAATTATATAGTTTGTCAAATAAATTAATTTAGGCTCTAACATATTTAATATATATATATAATAATAATAATAATAAAATAATTTTCAAATATAACTTAATATATTCCAATGAAGAAAATATTTAGTCATAGTTTGGTATGGAAGCATAAATAAATAATATTTTCAAACCACCAAACCCTAAAATTAATTAAAATTTATATTATTTTATAATTAATAAGTTTTAGAAATATTAATATTTTTCACAATTTTAGTTTAATTTTTATTTTATTTTTATATTGATTTTAGTTTTTTTTTTAATTTTATTATAATAAAAAGTATTTTATATTATAATTTTTGGGAATTGATTCCATTAATTATTATTTTTATTTATTTAAAGATTAAATAGTGGAAATTTTAATGGAAATTATTTATATTTATTTCATTTTTCCAAAGAGGATGGAGGTTGATTTATGATAAGAGAAGATGACAGCTTGGCTTTGAATTAATTTGGTTCAAACAATGTGTTGAAAATTCAAAAAAGATTATCACTATAATAATGTTTCCAAAATAATTATTTTTAGGGTATTAAGCGTTCTTCAGCTGTGACGCTCGAGGAAAGAACGAGTATTTAAATGAATCGATACCACATCCGAGAAATAAAAAGTTGATAATTATGATATATACAAACAAAATACTTCTGTAGTTTGAGTTAGTTTGAACTTCATAATTAACCGAGCACGTGAGCGAAGACGAAGTATGTTGAAAGAACGGATTGCTTTCACTCTAGAAATACTTCATGTAATAGCCCATGTCCATTGTTAGCAGATATTATTCGTGTTGACCCGTTATGTATCGTCGTTAGTCTCGTGATTTTAAAATGTGTTTACTAGGGAGAGGTTTTCATACCGTTGTAAAGAATGATTCGTTCCCTTTTTCAACTGATGTGAGATCTCATAGTTCAAAACAAGTAGATAATTTTGTCAAGATATCATATTATAAATTTAAATTCTATGAATTGACGGGAAAGTATTATAATACGAACATATATAAGAAGACATCCAAAGACGCAAAAATTCAAATTTTTGGACCACACCAAACAAAAAGTAGTTGATAGAAGAGACGAAAATAAACAATTCAAAGTANTATATGTCGTATTAATAACTAAAATTATATGAAACATTCATATATTACACCGTGTTACTAACATTTGTTACAAACTTAAAATATTCTAATTTTCGTAACAATTTTAAAATTCGGGTTGGGTTGGATTGTGAACTCTATTTTCAGGTCCATTTGAAAAAAAAAAAAAAAAAAACNAGTACGTGATCGACTAATTATTCGTGAATTATAGGTTGAATTACAAATTTAGCCTTGAACTTTTAAATGTGTATCTATCTCTAAATTTTAAAAGATTTATAAAAGTTTTCAAGCATTTAATTTTATGTTTNGTTTTTTAAAAAATTCAACACAACCCAAATCGACAAAAAAAGTCTAACCCAACTCAACCCCGACAGTTTGAACTAAACAGTTCAAATTGTTCGAATATTCATAGTAACTATCAATTGTTCTAAACATCTGTTAACCGTAATTTCATATATTTTTTCCTTTACTCGGAGTGTTAGATTTCTTTTTATAAAGAATAGATAATTATATAGTTTGTCAAATAAATTAATTTAGGCTCTAACATATTTAATATATATATATAATAATAATAATAATAAAATAATTTTCAAATATAACTTAATATATTCCAATGAAGAAAATATTTAGTCATAGTTTGGTATGGAAGCATAAATAAATAATATTTTCAAACCACCAAACCCTAAAATTAATTAAAATTTATATTATTTTATAATTAATAAGTTTTAGAAATATTAATATTTTTCACAATTTTAGTTTAATTTTTATTTTATTTTTATATTGATTTTAGTTTTTTTTTTAATTTTATTATAATAAAAAGTATTTTATATTATAATTTTTGGGAATTGATTCCATTAATTATTATTTTTATTTATTTAAAGATTAAATAGTGGAAATTTTAATGGAAATTATTTATATTTATTTCATTTTTCCAAAGAGGATGGAGGTTGATTTATGATAAGAGAAGATGACAGCTTGGCTTTGAATTAATTTGGTTCAAACAATGTGTTGAAAATTCAAAAAAGATTATCACTATAATAATGTTTCCAAAATAATTATTTTTAGGGTATTAAGCGTTCTTCAGCTGTGACGCTCGAGGAAAGAACGAGTATTTAAATGAATCGATACCACATCCGAGAAATAAAAAGTTGATAATTATGATATATACAAACAAAATACTTCTGTAGTTTGAGTTAGTTTGAACTTCATAATTAACCGAGCACGTGAGCGAAGACGAAGTATGTTGAAAGAACGGATTGCTTTCACTCTAGAAATACTTCATGTAATAGCCCATGTCCATTGTTAGCAGATATTATTCGTGTTGACCCGTTATGTATCGTCGTTAGTCTCGTGATTTTAAAATGTGTTTACTAGGGAGAGGTTTTCATACCGTTGTAAAGAATGATTCGTTCCCTTTTTCAACTGATGTGAGATCTCATAGTTCAAAACAAGTAGATAATTTTGTCAAGATATCATATTATAAATTTAAATTCTATGAATTGACGGGAAAGTATTATAATACGAACATATATAAGAAGACATCCAAAGACGCAAAAATTCAAATTTTTGGACCACACCAAACAAAAAGTAGTTGATAGAAGAGACGAAAATAAACAATTCAAAGTACGTGATCGACTAATTATTCGTGAATTATAGGTTGAATTACAAATTTAGCCTTGAACTTTTAAATGTGTATCTATCTCTAAATTTTAAAAGATTTATAAAAGTTTTCAAGCATTTAATTTTATGTTTAGTAATAGGAGTGTACATGGTCGTACATTTTCTTAGACTAATGAAAAGGATTCACAATTCAACCTGGATTCACAATTCAACCTAACCCAACCCTCTATTTCGAATTAAATTGAGTTGGATAGTTGAGCTTCAGTTTTTTTAATTATATTTATTCAGAGCCTATATTATTTCTAGTAATAACTAAAATCTAATAAAAATATTATTAACATATTATTAATTTATTGAATTTCTGAGTAGAAACTCAAAACTTTAAATTTTTTTAAATTTTATTAAACAAATTATTGAAATTTAAAATATGTGAATGAATATATTAACCATTTCTTTATTTTTCAAGGTACAAAAGACACATCTTGTTCTTTCTTCAACAATTTCTAATCTCTAGTGAACCTCTCAATAGGATTCGAACCCATATGAAGTTCTGACCATTATCAGAGAAAAAATAACGAATGGATCTTGTAGGATTCCCGATCTTGTAGGATTCCCGAGAAATTCTTCAATTTCTTCCGAAAGCGGATGATTATTCATCTGCTTCTCACATTCCGTGAATAGTCGAGACATTGAGGAATATCTAGAAAAGCATTTAGGGAATCGGTCTGAGTTCATTCCATTTGAAGAAAGGAAGGATCCCAAAGAATCGATCTTTCTTTTAGTTCTAAGTCGATCACCTAACTATGTTTAAAAATTTAAAACCATGATATAAAAATGTAAATAAATAAATTAAACTTATAATGATGCACATTTTACTTGAACTACTACAAGACTTCCCAAAATTTGATGTATATTATTAACTTTGCTTTATTTGTTAATAAAAGAAACAAAAAGGGGATGGGAGGACACCAATTTGCAGCAAGTGGGTTTTATAGTCAAACCAATCAAAAACTACACTTTCTTCTCAAATTTTTCCACAAAAGCTAAAGTCAAGTAAATCATGAACAAGAGCCGACGAAAATAGTGCCATTGCAAGTACATGTCAAGACAGTGGGGATGGATTAAAGGCAAGTCAACAATTCCAATAGTTGTGGGCCAAACCATACCATTTTTCTTCCATTAATGGCCTCTCTTACCTTTCCACTCTTAACTGAGAGGAGACTTCTGGTCTGCCATTCATGCCCCTTTCATGTAGGGTGCCCTCTGACTTCTACACTTTTATTTCCTAATTCATTAACGGATTATGAATCGAACGAGCTTCGAGTCCTCGAAGATTCGGCTCAACATTTCAGGGTCGACTTAAATCAGTTCTCTTTCCATTATCAGATACATGAAAGCAAGATGAAACAGCAGCGATCTGCTGGCAGGCCATGGTACAGTAACTATATCCTAGATGACTAAAAGTTCGACGACATCGTGCGTGTAGTACTTACCAGATAAAACTGATATTATGCTAACAGTCAACATTCAATAACGATCAAATGATGATGGCCTCCCTGCTGCTCTGCTAGGGCGATCGTAAGGAGCTGGTCTGTTCCTGTAGCTTCTTCCCTCGTTGCGTGCTGGACCGCTGCTTTCGTACTTATCAACCCCACGAGGTCCACCATCTCTATAATAGCCCCTATCTTTACCAAAGCTGTTTACGGGAAATCGACCAGAGTCGTTGTTGTACCTACTGCTTCCAAAGCGGTCTCCGCTAGGTGGGTACCTATAGGGATGAGAGGATTGATCAAGTATAATGCTGCAAGGAATTAATTGAGAAGTCATGTGATTAACTCAGCAAAACAAAGGATATTGGATCACTCTTCTGTTAATTTATCGTATTCTAGTGATAATTACTTTAAAAGGATAAATTTTAAGACTAGAAAAATAACCATTTCCATTCCCAAACATACTTTATACACAGAAAATAAAATTCAAATCCATAGAAATATCAGTCAGTACCTGTCACTAACATAGCGATCGCGACTTCCATATTTGTCCCTGCTGCTATCAAAACGATCTCTATCTCCAAGGCGTCCACCTCCTTCATAACGATCATCCACATAACGATTATTATCTCCAGCAAAGCGATCCCCATAATCGCTATCCCCAAGTCGAGGACGTGAAAGAAATGAGTCTCCTCCCCTTCCTCGACCACCGCCCACAGGACAATCTCTGGCCCAGTGTCCAGGACGTCCACATTTGAAGCATTCATCTTGCCTAGCAGATCTATCTCCTCCTCCACCACCATAGCTGCTATCCCTGCCACCACTTGAGTAGCCTCCCCCCCTGTAACCATGGTCCATATCTTCTCCCATTTTAGGTTCAGCCTTGTTCACTGAAATGATTCGTTCTCCAAATTCCTGTCCATGCATCTCTCTGATAGCATCATCCATTCCCCGTCGATCTGAAAACGTGATAAACCCAAAGCCACGTGGGCGCCCTGTATTTTTTTCCAACATGATCTACAGGAACGCCAAAGAGGAAGTTTACGCCAGTCAATAAAACAGCCCATAGAACTTAAATCAGAGCTAGTAAAGTACATCTCATGCTAATAATGCAGGTCACAACTTCAAACCTACAAGCCATCAGCATAGTTTGAAACTAGATTATGAAGAAAATTTGTCTAACATAACAAAACCTGGCATTAATCAAGAGACGAAGAAGAACATCATAATGAAATATAAATAAATAGCCCAGGATTCCTATCTCCTCAATATTCAAAGATAAAATGTTTCATGATGAAATCTAAGCCCTAACCACCAATATAAGGTGATTTTGTTTTGGTATTTAAGATCCCATGTGACAACACTCAGAATGTTGGAGTCACTGAAAACGAGGTGAATCTAAGAGCAATGGAAAGTAGACCCAATCTTGGCCTTGAAGCCCACAAATACATTTGTGACATTGTAAAGAGGTATAAAATCAATACCAAACAGTTGCCATGATCAACAAGTTAGAGGTTAAAACTCCATTAAACTATCATTCAGCAAATATGGTAACAGATAAGTTACAGGTACAAGCTGGTGATGACATTCGGCCTATCACATGCTGTATGCACAATAAGTACAACATCTAAAAGAGAAATCGTTCAAAGTTTAAACTTATAGTAATTGATAATAACAGCATAAAATATTTTAAACAGTCTGACAACTTACTTGTTTCTTCCATTTATGAAGAACTCATTGCAACATGTTACATAATTCCTTAACAAAACAAAAGAACCTGCATGTCTTTATCTCTATCTTCTGAAGTGGGAGTATCTTAGACCTCTAGTCCCCTTTTATTCAAAAGAAACAACTCCACAAAAAAAATTGCTACATGGGTTCTGTGCAGTCAGGCATCCAAAATGGCACTCAAATCCAACGTTGACTAAAAAAAACCAAGTACAATCACTTCACTGGATATGTGTATTACTCCAACAAAGGGATTTGTTAACCTCAACAAATAATACACAAGGGAAACACAAGAATTTTATAGCCATCTTGCTATCAATACCATATTGGGATGAGATCTGAAATAGATGGTGGAATAAATCTGAAAGATGAATCCTTAAGCAACATCTTCCAAGATGAATGCTCTAGGAGACATAGGCAAGTTGGAGATGCCAGCACATTCTGTAATTGAGATCCCGTCAGCAGTTTGTAGACAAGAGGATGTACTAGAAAACTTGATGACGACAACAGCTTGCATGGCAACCGTACTTAACTAGGTACATATTCAACCCCTCTTAAGTTTAAATAGAATCAATAATCGAGGAATTCAAACTCTGATAACACAAAATACTGTCAACGAGTATAAAATGAGGGAACTAGCACACCACAAAAAAGGAAAACAAAATAGCAGAATTCTGGACCGATCTTGAGGAACAACTTCAAACAACGGGAAAAGGTTGAAAACCAATGGATGAAAAACTAAAGCTCCATAATTTCTCAGGTTGCCACAGCCTAAATCCATTCCTCTAAATAACTCATAAAAAACCCAACCTGCAACACTGCACCTAAAGACACTCAAATTTAGCTTCAGATCCAATTGCTTTGCTGCAGTCTATACCCAACAAATAGATATCCATAATGCTTGGTCAAACAGAAAGAACTCCAGCATCAGAGGCCTTTAGAGATCTGGAAGGTACAAATGGCAATAATAACCACGTCAACGTCCATTCTCCATGTCCACTGTATAGTATCTTAACATTTTCACCAGAGATGACAACAACCGATCAAAAAAGGCACTCAAACTGACATTCACAATTTAGCTGTCATTGTACAAGGAAATATGTCAAACTAAAGACTACAAATGCAGTATGGCCAATTCTTTGGAAAATACCTGAGCAGCTAAGCCTGGAATTGCTAGTACAATTTCTAGCCACATTAACTGCTGAACAGAAACCAGTACGAACAACTTTCCGATTATGCCTGGACAAATAGGGAACTGACTTTACCTCAGCAAAATGAATTCAAAGAAGCGGTGCCTACTCAAAAGGATAAAATGGCCATTGATCTCCAAACACTGCACCTTGTACATTATCATAAATCTTAGCCAAAAAGGGGGCACCCATTCAACGTATTCTTCATCTTAGAACACTGACAACTCTCAACACCAGTGAAACTAGCAAATGAAAAGCCATCTATCTCTCACTCTGCTAATGATTACAGTAATGGATAGGGAAACGAGGAGAACATTACAAAAGCAGCTAGTAGTATGAAACAATCTTTGTACAACAAAATTTTGCATCCAATGACATATGTCTACAGATATTTTCTGTGATTAGATGACTTAGCAAACCAATTATCTGAGTCAATATGGTAATCTAGCCCAGATCATCTGCCCCGGTACATCATCTCATGCAACCACATAACTTTCATCGTTAAATTTTAGTCATACCATTGGAAAGTAGGGTAAGCCAAGGATAAGATGGAAGGTTTAATAATCATCCAGAGAAAGATAAAGTTCTCCGAGCAAATACTAGAACATTCTATTTTTCGAATACACGAGACATTTTAGTGACTTCAGTTTCCTCTTCAAAAGCATCAAATAACAATAAGACAGGAAGGTCTGCTCGAGCAGGTATCAGCACATGACTTGTTAATAGTTACTCTGGTATTAAATCATTTATCTGTCGCAAAAGAATGACGAGTACTTTTATCCCACAGAACAAGTTAGTCGCTGAGTTCGCAAACTAAAATCCCACCAAACCCCAATCAGCTAGGGAACAAGATTGAGTTTGCAGCCAACCATATTCCAAATTTCCAGACGATAGTACTTTTTCTTAACCAGCAGATCTTAAACAGATAATGCTTAAGCAACGTACAACCCTATGACCTTCAGCATCTCGATGCATTCAACTTCTCATGAACAGTAAAACCGCTTCCCAAAAATTTCATTAACAGCATCCTCATTCACAAGGGGAAAAAAAATTCATCAGAAAGAGAAGAAGACAGAGACAACTTAAAGGTTAAAAAAAAAGAAGCTGAAAGTAATAGTTAATCTTACAGGGCAAGGTTATTTAGAGGGAAGGGAGTGGAAATTCAGAAATTATATTTTCCATAAGATCAATAACACTGAAATGAAACCGAATTAATCCAAAATCTCCTCAATTTCCTTCTCATATCAGAAACAGATTAATTACTCATTCCAACGTGCTCAGTTTCTTCGATTTCCAGCCACACAGATCAAACCAAAAATCAAAAAGTAAATCACAAAGGGTAACCTGAGAATCGATAATCTTTCCGAATCGACTGAAGGCATTCTCAAGCTGACGCTCCGTGATTTCCCACGATAACCCACCCACAAATATTCGGTACTCATCTCTCCCAGCCATATCAACACCGTATTTCAGAAAACTCCTCCTGCACAACAAAATCCAGAGTAATTAGGGAAATCCAAGAACAAAGTTGAACGGAAATCGATGAGAAACAACATTCATCAAGTGCTTCCTACCTTAAATAACAATTGATTCGATGAATTTGAAGGAAGTTATGAAGATAGAGAAGGGGAATACCTTGTTCGTGCTGTGTAGTGTGAAATATTCTCAAAGAATGAGCCCTCGTTTCCTTCTAGAGATTCCTGAAGAACCCTAGAAAATAAATACGTAAATAGACACGATATTTATTTATTTATTTTTATTTAAATTTAATTTGTTTGATTCCAAGTAGAGGATTGAAATAAATAATTATAAATATAATTATTATTATTACATTTATTTAGGGAAAGGATTAATTTTTTAACTTTATATTATTAAATATTCTTAGTTACTTTTAAAAAAAAATTATCTAAATTTATAAATAAAAATAAAATATTTCTAATTACTTTTAATTACTAATATGATTAAAATATTTATTTATTTTATTTAGATTAAAGACTTTGATCCATTAATTGAATTTCTTTTGGGAAATTATTTTCAAAATAAAAAAATAGAAAAAAAAATTGGAAAAAGGGGTTTTAAAAAAGCTGAAAATAAATTATATTTCTATAAAAAAAAAATTAATAAAATCAGCTCGACGGCGCGTCGCCGATGAAAAAATGAGTATATATGCATCGGAAGTCGACCGCCATCTTCTTCCAGCGAGGGAAAGGGAAATTCTCTGTTAAAACGAGTTGAATTGAAGTTCAGAGGAAAAGAAAGATCTTCTACTTGGATGGCGCAGATTCCGAACTTGGATAATGCTCCTCTGAATCTCCGAGCACTCAGGTTCTTTATTCTGATCAACGCTTCTTAATTTACTGCTAATTTCTTTCAAACCGTGTCGTCAAGTTTTCATGGTCGGATTTTCAGGGAGCAATCTCAGAAGGAGCTTATAAACATCCTGAAAAATGTGAGTTCCTTTCCCGCGGTTAACAATAATGGCGAATTTGAGTTTCATTAGTTTTTTTTTTTTTTTTTTTTTTTTTTTTTTTTTTTTTTTTTTTTTTTTTTTTTTTTTTTTNCAAGATTGAGTTTGCAGCCAACCATATTCCAAATTTCCAGACGATAGTACTTTTTCTTAACCAGCAGATCTTAAACAGATAATGCTTAAGCAACGTACAACCCTATGACCTTCAGCATCTCGATGCATTCAACTTCTCATGAACAGTAAAACCGCTTCCCAAAAATTTCATTAACAGCATCCTCATTCACAAGGGGAAAAAAAATTCATCAGAAAGAGAAGAAGACAGAGACAACTTAAAGGTTAAAAAAAAAGAAGCTGAAAGTAATAGTTAATCTTACAGGGCAAGGTTATTTAGAGGGAAGGGAGTGGAAATTCAGAAATTATATTTTCCATAAGATCAATAACACTGAAATGAAACCGAATTAATCCAAAATCTCCTCAATTTCCTTCTCATATCAGAAACAGATTAATTACTCATTCCAACGTGCTCAGTTTCTTCGATTTCCAGCCACACAGATCAAACCAAAAATCAAAAAGTAAATCACAAAGGGTAACCTGAGAATCGATAATCTTTCCGAATCGACTGAAGGCATTCTCAAGCTGACGCTCCGTGATTTCCCACGATAACCCACCCACAAATATTCGGTACTCATCTCTCCCAGCCATATCAACACCGTATTTCAGAAAACTCCTCCTGCACAACAAAATCCAGAGTAATTAGGGAAATCCAAGAACAAAGTTGAACGGAAATCGATGAGAAACAACATTCATCAAGTGCTTCCTACCTTAAATAACAATTGATTCGATGAATTTGAAGGAAGTTATGAAGATAGAGAAGGGGAATACCTTGTTCGTGCTGTGTAGTGTGAAATATTCTCAAAGAATGAGCCCTCGTTTCCTTCTAGAGATTCCTGAAGAACCCTAGAAAATAAATACGTAAATAGACACGATATTTATTTATTTATTTTTATTTAAATTTAATTTGTTTGATTCCAAGTAGAGGATTGAAATAAATAATTATAAATATAATTATTATTATTACATTTATTTAGGGAAAGGATTAATTTTTTAACTTTATATTATTAAATATTCTTAGTTACTTTTAAAAAAAAATTATCTAAATTTATAAATAAAAATAAAATATTTCTAATTACTTTTAATTACTAATATGATTAAAATATTTATTTATTTTATTTAGATTAAAGACTTTGATCCATTAATTGAATTTCTTTTGGGAAATTATTTTCAAAATAAAAAAATAGAAAAAAAAATTGGAAAAAGGGGTTTTAAAAAAGCTGAAAATAAATTATATTTCTATAAAAAAAAAATTAATAAAATCAGCTCGACGGCGCGTCGCCGATGAAAAAATGAGTATATATGCATCGGAAGTCGACCGCCATCTTCTTCCAGCGAGGGAAAGGGAAATTCTCTGTTAAAACGAGTTGAATTGAAGTTCAGAGGAAAAGAAAGATCTTCTACTTGGATGGCGCAGATTCCGAACTTGGATAATGCTCCTCTGAATCTCCGAGCACTCAGGTTCTTTATTCTGATCAACGCTTCTTAATTTACTGCTAATTTCTTTCAAACCGTGTCGTCAAGTTTTCATGGTCGGATTTTCAGGGAGCAATCTCAGAAGGAGCTTATAAACATCCTGAAAAATGTGAGTTCCTTTCCCGCGGTTAACAATAATGGCGAATTTGAGTTTCATTAGTTTTTTTTTTATTTTTTTTTTTTTTTTTTTTTTTTTCTATCTATCTGTTAGGCTACCGATCATGCATTTCACAAATGAAAAAGTAGACTGTACTCGGAGTTTATGGATGATTTAATTAACCTGCAAGTTTAGTATAACATTGGAGATTAGATTTCGAAGAGTTAATTTACGAAATTTGCTTTGAATTTGAATGTTGCTTTATAGATTCGAGGAAGGAAGTGTTTGGTCGTTGATCCTAAGCTTGGAGGTTCTCTTTCATTAATCATCCAAACGTCAATTCTTAAGGTACTCTCTTCTGTTCAATAAAGGCTTGTTTTTACGGGTGGGCGAAGGAGATCGGATACTGGAAGAGTTATGTGAATATCTCATTTTCCTATCTATATTTGGTTTTCCATTTTCAATCTAGTGAATTGGGTTCTGTTTTTATTCAGTTAAGTCTTGTTTTGTCTTACGATGGAGTTTCGTTTTCTAGTGGGAATTTAATTATTTCTCTCACTTGCCAATTTGAATCTTTTGAGGAATTGCTACTGCGTGATACAGGAACATGGAGCTGAATTACGACATCTTTCATCTGATCCAATTCAAACTGACTGCAATAAGGTGGTTTATCTTGTTCGTGCTCAGATGGATTTGATGAGATTTATATGTTCACATATTCAAAATGACACTTCGAAAGGGCTTCAAAGAGAATACTTTGTTTATTTTGTCCCTCGCCGCACAGTGGTTTGTGAGAAGGTAAGAGTTGGCAGCAAGCCGGAGTCATGGACTAATTTTAAATTTTACAAGTTTAAAAACTTTGTTCACATCCTCATAATCAGAGTTAAAATTTAAATGAGGCAGGTTCTGGAGGAAGAAAAGGTCCACCACCTATTGACCATTGGGGAGTATCCTTTATACGTAATTCCATTGGATGAGGATATTCTGTCATTTGAGCTTGATCGTTCTAACAAAGTATGGAAAGAAGTTCATTCAGTCGTTTTATGTGATATTTTCAATGTTCTTTCTTTGTGCCTGTGCATGATTTGACATTTAACTTTTCTCCCCCTTTCCGGTAGGAATACCTCGTTGATGGTGATACTAGTTCACTCTGGCATATTGCAAAAGCAATCCACAAGCTTGAGGTTTTACAATCTTTCCTGCATTTTTTTTTTTATGGTACCTAGGATAAAACCTAGAACTGGGGCATATTTAATCTGTTCATGAATTCAATGCTGCTGTATAGTAAGTACATTGCTAGTACTGTAAAAGATGCTGGATTTATTCCCATATTCACTCATTCATATTCGTGAGTTACTGTGTAATCATGGCATAATTATTTGGTTGTGACGTTAGTTTTCCTTTGGAGCAATACCAAATGTGAGGGCCAAAGGCAAAGCATCTGTCCGTGTTGCTGACATTCTAAATCACTTGCAAACAGAGGAACCTGTTAACTCAAATGATGTAAATGTCTAACTTGAAGCTCTCTTGTTCTCTATCTCTTTCTTTTTGAATTTCATTTAAACAATTTATGCAAGAATTGATTTATTCATTTTATTTCAGATGGCTGTGCCAGAGATAAATACACTCATTCTTTTAGATAGGGAGGTAAAGTTTAACTAAACTCCATTTTCCCCTTGCAAATGTCACTAGGTAACATGGGTTGGATTGTGTAGGTTATACTTCGCTTGTATATTAGTTTCTGTAATTTAGTGATAGGGGTACAGGAGTTACATTTTTTTCAAGGCATGAATAGTTGTATTTGAATCATTTAGATTCAATTTGAATACTTTGTTCTAAAGCTCCTTGGTTTCCATGGAGGTAGTGCTAGTTTGTGTATGATATTTGTCTAGTCTATTCACTTGGCTTTTTTGTTTAAAACTCATTCCTGCTTTTCAGGTAGACATGGTCACTCCCATGTGTTCTCAGTTGACATATGAAGGGTTGGTTGATGAGGTGAGCTAATGCATGGGTGAAGCTTTTTTTTCTTTGCCCCATTGGACGATCACTTGATATTGTTTGACATGAAGATTCTTATGTGGGAAGATAGTTAATTTGCTAGAATGTTTCCCATTTTGGTTTCGAAACCGCACCAGACCAACTCTCGCTTATATTTTCTTCGCAGTACTTGTTATAGCTCGCTCACCATAATTCAAATAGGTTGGCTATGTATTTGATTTTGTTTTGAAGTTTTCCTATACGTCCTTTGTAGTTTTTGCAAGTGAATAATGGTGCTGTGGAGCTTGATTCATCAATCATGGGTGCTCAACAAGATGGAAAAAAGATTAAGGTTCCACTTAATTCAAGGTTTCTACAATCTTTGCTTGATATGTTTAGCCATCCTTTGCAGCAAGCATTATATGCTGATTCCATCAAATTTTATATTTGTTGGTGTTCTTTCGTTTTTTCGAAATGGAAATACTTGTTTAATTCCTTTGATGAAGTCATTAACTACAAAACACCATTTCAAGATAGTGTTAATCTGGCTGAGTGATTATATTATTCAAGGATTGGAAAATTCAAATCATATTCTACTTTGATGGTAGCTGTTTGTTTGTTTTGTTTTGTTTTTTTTTTACTCCCGATCTCACTCCTATTTCTGAAATTTGTGTTTATTTCTTTCTTCACTTGTATCTCTAGTGACAAGCTGTATAAAGAAACAAGGGATCTGAACTTCGAAGTGGTTGTCCAGGTTGATCTAGTTTTATCAACTTAATTTAATGCATTGTAATTAACTCCCTGTTTCTCGTCATCCCTTATTTTAAAGTTTGCATGTAAAATTGTTTTAACTCCCTTTCTTGAAGTTCCATTTTCTTAATTGTTATCTTCAGCACAATTGCAGATTCTACGTCAAAAAGCTATGTCCATGAAGGAGGACTATGCAGAGATGTCAACTACCGTAAGCAGTTTATTCTTTTACCATATGATTGTCATTTTCTGTATGTTCTTTTTCCACCTCGCCATTAAGTTGTCATGTCTGTGTTATGTTGTATCCATCCCTTCTGAAAGGGTTGATGCTTCTTTTTTCCTGTTGTATGATAAATTGTCAATCTACACATTCTAATAACTCAAATAATTAAGAAGGAAAAGCTTTTTCAACAAACTCTAATTGGTAGTTCATGTCAAATGCAGACGCAGTCCGTTTCTGAGTTGAAGGACTTCGTTAAAAAGCTTAATTCATTGCCAGAAATGACAGTAAGTATCTTCTACTTTTTCTTCCTTTTTTTCTTTTTCTTCCTTTTTTTCTTTTTCTTCCTTGAAGACTTATCGAGGGGCATTTTACATGATAATAAAATCACTATTTGCCACAATTTCTTTCTAGAGGCACATTAACCTGGCTCAACACTTGTCGACGTTTACTTCAAAGCCATCCTTTCTTGGGCAGCTTGACATGGAACACACAATTATTGAAGCTGAAAGCTATGACATGTAAACTAATATTTTACTCGAGTTTTTGGACATAAATTGTGCTTGTTGACTTGAACGTTTTGTTATATATAATTCTTGCAAGAAAAATATTGAATGCTTTATTTTTGTACGTGATGATGTATATCCAGGAAAAGGAGGCTTTATTTATGATCTTGTGCTTATATGGTCAAAATGTAGAAATCTAGTTGTTGAAGCCTAAATGAAAAGCTACTTTTCATGTTCGTTGTGCAATGCCCTGCTTTTCTTGTTTGGTCTTCTTTATGGTACTTTTAAAGTTCGTTTATGTTGACTTTTTAAAAGTTAATTATCTTTTCAACTTCACATGTACTTGTTGTTTTTCCTCTATGTTTACGTTCTGCGAAGCAGTTATTGTTCGAATAATTATTTAGAACAATACTTTTTTTTTTTTTTTTTTTTTTTTTTTTTTTTTTTTTTTTTTTTTTTTTTTTTTTTTTTNCCCTGTCAAGTACATTTTTCAATTAAAGAAGTCTCTTCTTTTATTTAAAATAAAAAGTAGTTTTTAAGTACGGTTTTTAAAGGAGTCCTATAGTTATCTTGAAAAGATACTTATCTAGTGCCTACCACTTCTGTAGATTATGTGTTATATGTTGGTGAACATATTATAGTTTCTGCCTGCAGATGTTTTGAGTACATTGAAGAATTGATTCATAAGCAGGAGCCTCTTGTTAAAGTCCTCCGTCTTCTCATCTTGCTTTCTGTTACAAATTCTGGTTTACCTAAAAAGCAATTTGACTACTTGAGGTAAGAATTACTCCATTCAGATTTTTGGTTCCTTCTATTAATTAGGGTACTCTTGGTGCCTTACTTAACTTTTGCATTTTTAGGAGAGAAATACTTCACAGCTATGGGTTTGAACACATGGGCACATTAAATAACATTGAGAAAGCGGGATTAATTAAAAAACAGGTTGGGCCTTCTTCATCTAGATTGAGGGAATTTGTGGTGTACTTTTGAATATTCAAGATCTTACATCATCCATGAAAATGTTCAACCATGATTGTTACGGTCTATTCCTTGCAGGAATCAAGAAGCAACTGGCTGACTATCAAACGTGCTCTGCAACTTGTTGTAGACGACACAAACACAGTCAAGTATTTTTCTTCTTCATCTTGTTACCAATTGTTTTATAGTTGGATTCTTAAATAATTTCAAGGCACATGCAGATCCACATGCAGCAACATTTTTGCTTTTGATTTTTACATTATAGTTCTGTATGTTAGCAATATGTGATACCTTTTCATCTGCTACATCGTAGAACTATGTTTTAGAGTAATGGCACCGCTTCACTTACCTTGAAGTAGCTGTTTTGTAGTTATATTGAAGAGAAATGAATGCTTCTTGCAATTTAACCGATATTGAATTTTTCAAAAGCCCCCAAGGCTGCCGTTTTCTAATCTATTTGAAAGCTATTGTCTTGTACTTTAATGTTTCTTCCCTTTATCTTATGCTTTCCATTTTAGAATTTCTCTAAATTTATGGCATCCAGCAGCTATGAGCTGAAACCATAAGCATATGAACTTTTACTGTCAAGATATAAAACTGTGTTGAACTACCACTTGAGTTTTGAGTTTATATTATAATTGCTTTTCGTAAAGTAATACTCAAGTATTTGATATGGATTTCTACCATGATAGATTTAGCCAGTTAAATTTGTGCTCCAATTTAGGAGTGGTCTTCTCTTCTTTTTTTTTTTTTTTTTTTTTTTTCATTTAGTACAATAATGTCCTTTTTTCCATTTTTCTACCTTAATTAAAAGCTTCTTATGGTTCAATATAAAATTGTGGCAGAGTTGGCGTCTACTCTACATTTAGAGTGATGTGTTCAAGAGAATTATACAAATGACGATGCATTGATGAACAGATATATTTTTTTAAATGTTGAGTAAGACAAATTGTAAGAACTGAAATAAAAAGGGAACATTTATCTTTTTACTCATTTGTATGAAGGGATCTTATTGTAATGGATTTTTCACTCGGGGCCTGTCTAGGATTGTTAGCATTTTACAATTGGCACCTCTGATTCATACCAGTTTAGAATTGCATGTGATCTTTGTTTCCACCATCTATAACTCATGCACCATCTTATGCCAAAAGTGCTGCTCTACATGGTGAAATTCAGTGCAAGGTTATCTTTTACAAAACGTCTGCCTTTTTGGCTGTCAATATATTTTGACTTCTATTTTATTATGGTGCAGCCCAACTGATATTGCCTACGTCTTTTCTGGATATGCTCCTCTTAGCATTCGTCTTGTCCAACAAGCTGTTAGGTCTGGATGGTAAGCCTTCTTTTATTTTGTGAAAATTTCTAATATTTGCAAGGTTAAAATATCATTTTGGTCTCCATACTTTGAAACTTATTTAATTTAAGTACTTACTTTCTAATGTCCAAATTTGGTCCTTGTCCTTTCAATATAACCGAAAATTAGTGCCTTATGGTTAGTTTGAAGTTAATTTTTAGGACTTAATAAAAGAATAGGCATAATTTTCATTTAAAAAAAGACACCATGTGAATGTATATACCTAATTTTTAGGCAAAAAGCTTATACGGACTAAATATTTTTACCGAAAATGAACCATGGGGACTAATTTTGAGATATATGAAAGTAGAGGGACTAAAGTGAAATAAGTCCCAAAGTGTAAGGACTAAAATTGTACTTTGACCTATTTGCAATCAATGCATAGTCTTTTCTTGTTAGTTACACTTTTAACAATGAATATTGTGAAGAAAAAAAAAATGTCACAAT
Organism: Cucurbita pepo subsp. pepo; assembly: GCF_002806865.2. Classification (NCBI taxonomy): domain Eukaryota; kingdom Viridiplantae; phylum Streptophyta; class Magnoliopsida; order Cucurbitales; family Cucurbitaceae; genus Cucurbita; species Cucurbita pepo. The sequence goes on from NC_036646.1 coordinate 2,562,006, forward strand.
TCTAATTTGCGATCTCATTCTAAGTAATTTTAAATTTAACTTTAATTGGGTTTGGTTTTCTGTAAGCTCTTAGGGCGGGATTGTTATAAGTGTCATTAATTTCATAAACTGTTTTTCTTACTTCGCTAACTAGTTTCCTTTTCCCATTAATTACGTTTGTTCCCGTTCTCAAATTTGTTCAGAATCTACTATTTCTCCGTATGTATGTGCATAAATTTTTGTACTTCGGGTATGATTTACCTCCATCTTTTCAATTTCATCTCATTGCGAATATGTGTCAGGCGTCCTGTTGAAGAAATTTTGAAGTTATTGCCTGGGCCTCATTCAGAAACAAAGAGAGTCAGTAAATTTATCTTCACAATTTTTATGTTTTTTTGTAATTTTGTTTCCTTTTATCGTGGCTTGGTTTTTCATAATTCTGGTATCCTTATCTCTCTCTCCCTTTCCCCATCCTGTTCTTTTAATCTAGGGTGGATTCCTTAGCAGTTCATCATACGATTCCTTGCAAGGGGCTTCAACCAGTAATGACAAGTAAGTCTCAACTCTCTCAATATATATGTTTAAGTAGGGAGGCTAGTATTTATTTTAGCATTAGTACAGCTGGTCGTGTAACTACCTAACTAAAAGGTCTCATACTAATGGAGATGTATTCCTTACTTATAAACCGATGATCATTCCCTAAATTAGCCATTGTGGGACTCCCTCCCAACAATCCTCAACAATCCTCCCTTCGAACAAAGTACCCACTATAGAGTCTCTCCCGAGGCCTATGGAGCCCTCGAACAGCCTCCCTTTAATCGAGGCTCGACTCCTTCTCTGGAGTTCTCGAACAAAGTACACCCTTTGTTCGACATTTGAGTGACTTTTGACTACATCTTTGAAACTCACAACTTCTTTGTTCGACATTTGAGGATTCTATTGACATGGCTAAGTTAAGGGCATGACTCTAATACCATGTTAGGAATCACAACTCTCCACAATGGTATGATATTGTCCACTTTGAGTATAAGCTCTCGTGGTTTTGTTTTGGGCTTCCCCAAAAGACCTCATACCAAAGGGGATGTATTCCTTACTTATAAAACTCATGATCATTCCCTAAATTAGCCAATGTGGGACTCCCTCCTCACAATCCTCAACCTGAAAGAAGCCAAAATACAGAAAACAAGCAAAGCAATTACAAAGTGTAGCCCCTTTACGAAAAGTCAAGTATTATATCTTATACTGGAGTAGGGTGTTTTGGTCCTCTGGTTTTGCAATGTCCAACTTATTCGCTCGTGATTTAACCAATATGGATACAGAAAAAGTGGAGTTTCTTTGTTTAAGAAGTGAGCTTCAGTATCATTGATATATTGGCTGTGAATTTGTTATATCATATATATTGATCAATATGTAATGCTTGTTTATAAAAATTACTACGCTAAAGAATACCGAGAAGAGACACGTTCGTTAATGCAGTTTCCACATAATGCACTAGTGAGTATTTCATTGATTTGACTTTGACAATTAAATGGTTCAACTTGTCATAGAGTGACAGATGGAAGGCGCACAGTTGTGCTCGTCGTTTTTATTGGAGGAGTCACATTTGCTGAGATTTCTGCTCTTCGATTTCTCAGTGGTCAGGTATGGAATTAACATTTTTTATTAAATTTTGTTGATCTTGTATGAGTTCAGAAAGATTTAATTAGTAAACTTGTTAGAACAGTTAACGTGAAGGTAAAAAATATTAGGAAGTTAATTTCCCAAACTAAAGAAATATTGAGAAACATTTTATTTGGAATACAAGCTAAATTGCCCTAGTTATCATTTATCTATAATTAATCCGAGTAATTGATATTAACATGTACATTAATGATAACATTTTACTGGAAGAGAGCATATCAATGGTGTTTCATGTTTGTCACTTACAGTCATAACTTTGCAAATGACTAGTAAGAGTTGGTCATATCCGTATAAGAACAGATAAAAGAGAAGGAGAAAGGGAAAAATGAAAAAGAAAAAGAAAAAGAAAAAGAAGAGAAAAACTTGTGGAAGTTACAGACCGAGCATGCCTAGTCATCTTTAGCTAAGAATGAATGATATCTGCCACAGCTTGTCTATAGTTGAATTCTAACGGGTTTTACGCCCAACCGAATCGAATCGAATTGAATCAACTGGATATGATTATCCCGCCGTTTTTAGGGGAAATCTCGATGCATTGTGTTCGGTATATGTTTCTTTGTAGGGCTTTCCCCCCTAGAAATTCTCATTAGATTGTTCTCGTCTTGCAGGAGGGAATGGCCTACGAGTTGATAGTTGGTACCACGAAGATTGTTAGTGGCAATAGCTTGACTGAATCATTCATGGAGAAGTTAGGCTAATTGTGTTTCTAAAAGGGAAATAAATCATTCCATACATCTAAGCTATTTATCTAATTTGATCTGCAATGTGCTCAAACCTTTTTGGTTCACTTAATACTTTGATCTGTTCGTCACGTTTTTTTCTCTCTCGATTGAGATTAGTCGACCCTGTTCTTGCAGTAACCTGTATCCAAAAAACATGACCCAAGAGTGTAAAAATCCTCTTATTTTCTATGATTTGATATTCCATTTCAGATTACTTCAAAAGAACAGCCATTTGTGTAAGTAATCTTAGCACTTTCTTCACTAAATTTCAAACAAGAATTACATAATTCTACATGAAAATTTCTTCATTATAAATACAGTAATATTATATAGTATTATTAATGCCTTATAATTACAAGGGTGAAGATGGTCCATCAAAGCGTTGAAAGAGCTCTAGAATGCTTCCTGCTTTCCTCTTTGCTCTGTCTGTGCCATTCTCAGATACTTCTTTCAGTGCCTCTTCAGCACCATGCTCCCTAGCTAGCTTCAACTGCTCGAAATCGGTACTGCAAAGTGACCACAGCACGGCTGCAGCGTTTTCCCGGTTCCGTGGCGAACCAGTTTTGATGAACTCTAACAGAACCGCCATTGGCTCGGCTTGCCCTATTGCTACCTTTCCTTCATGGTGAGTTGCAAGAATGGCCAGAATGGCTAGAGCTTCATCCACCATGCCACCTCCAGTGTCTTTCAGAAATCCCATGAGTGGAGTCACAATGCCTGCTCTTAGAGCCCTTGCTTTGTTTCCCTGATAGATTGAAAGATTGAAGATAGCAGTGGCAGCATCCTTCTTTCCTCTGGGAGTACCTTCACAAAGCAAGCTTATGAGAGCAGGAATCGCACCAGCTGCTCCGATGGCGACCTTGTTCTCGTCTATCACGGATAAGCTGAAAAGGGTCGCAGCTGCATTTTCCCTTGCTTCCATACTGCCATTTTTCAGCACTTCGACAATAGCAGGAATGGCTCGAAGATCGACAATCGTTCTTTTGTTACTGTCGTTGATTGAAAGATTCAATAGTGCTGTAACTGCATGCTCCTGAGTCCTAGTATCATTTGAGGATAATAGTTCGACAAGGAACGGAATGGCTCCCGCCTCGGCGATACAAATTCTGTTATCGGAATTCCTCTTCGCTAGGAGTCGGAGCTCACCAGCAGCTGATCTTTTCTGTTCTGGAGATCCATTAACCAGTTTTAGCAGTAAGGCGTCAATGGTAGCCCGATCGCAGTCTGAAATACCGCTTCCAGGTTTCTTGCTTCTGCAGTTACCTTGCTTCCTTGGCAATTCAACGCCATTGTTCTCACACCACAAAGAAATCAGGCTCTTCAAGACGTAATTTGGTGTTAAGGCTGTATGTTGTAAAGCTTGCTGAGTTTTTGGACAGGTTTTGTGCCCTGCATCCAACCATTTCTGAATGCAAGATCTCTCGTACGTCTGCAAGAGGTCACACGGTAGCGAGACGAATAAGAATAACAATAAGTAAAAAAAACATTGCATAAGTCAATACGATGCTCACCTGCCCGGTCGAGACGATGACGGGATCCCTCATTAATTCAAGAGATATGGGGCACCTGAAATCGTCGGGGATGACAGGAGATCTGTGTTTAATAGTCGTACTTTTTTCATCTTGAGAAGTTTCAACTTCTGGGTTTTCTGATTGTACATAGTCCTTCAACTTCTTTAAAATGGACGACAGTTTACCAAAAACATCCCCCGGGTCTCCTCCATCGATCGAGATCACCAGCTCATGGATCGCTAACGACTCTTTCTTCAGATCGTTTATACTCCGAAGATGCAGTTTTTCAGAAACTCTTTTCAATATTGCAGGGTCAGGATCTTTTTCTTCCTCTAATATGACTAAGTCCTTGCCTAACTCTGCATCAGCTGAACCTACTCTCTCTTTCGCTCGTTTGAATTGGGCATGAACAAGCTCGGTCTGAAATCGATGAAATAAGTAGTTCGTCATCGGTAACTCACAAGTGTATAACTCATCCAACTAAGCATAGCAAACCTTATGCACAATGAACATTCAAGGAGGTGATAACCGTACCTGTTCTCGAACCTCATCCGAGATCCCGAGCTTGTCGATGGGAAGCTTGCTGAGTGCTGCTTCAATATCTTCAGTCATATGATGAAACTCAAGTACTAATTTCTCTAATTCCGAAGCCTGAGATGCAATAGTTCAATGAATTCAGGTAACAAGTTCAAAACAACAACTTGAAAGCTAACACTCTCTTAGTAGTCAAAGTAGATAATTGTGAGATCCCACATCATCGGTTGGGGAGGAGAACGAAGCACTCTTTGTAAGGGCGTGGAAACCTCTTCCTGGCAGACGCGTTTTAAAAGTCTTGAGGAGAAGCCCGAAAGGAAAAACCCAACGAGGACAATATCTACTAACAGTGAGCTTGGGTTGTTACAAATGATATCAGAGCTAGACACCGGGCGATGTGCTAGCAAGAAAGCTGAGCCATAAAGGGAGGTGGACACGAGGCGGTGAGCTAGCAAGGACGTTGGGCCTCAAAAATGGTGGATTGGGAGGTCCCACATCAATTGGAGAGGAGAACGAAGACCAACGAAGATACTAGTCCCCGAAGGATCCCACTCCGGAGAACGAATCATTCTTTATAAGGATGTGGAAACCTCCACCCAACAGCCGCGTTTATCGAGTAAATAATCACAAACACAATAGAACGCCATATAAAATCATCAAAGCTAGAGATTAACAAGGCTGTTTTCTTCAAACAATGAAATTCCTTGGCTGATCAACTTGTTCTTCAATCAAATGATCAAATTTTCCAGAAGATTCACAGTTTCATCATCTCAGATTCTCAGCAACCAAACACAAAATTCAAGAACGCGAAACTTACAAGAACCAAAACAGAATTCAATACCTGAAATAGCTTGCTACCTCGGCTGACCGATCTAAGAAGCTCTGCAGCAGAATCCAAAGCAATTTTCAGCAACTCCAAACCCTTAAGAACATCTAATTCAAGTTCTTCATCTCCATCTCTCAATTCCTCAAACAAAGGGCTTAACAGCTTCACCCTTCGAATCAAATCCCCATACACCTTCTTGCATATGCCGTTATACTCAGGAAGCCCCGATATCTCCCTCAAAGCCTCCCCCAGTTGACTCACCACCATGTCTTTCAGGTCCTTCCCCGATGGACCCATCTCGATTTCCTGCAAAATGGTGAAGAATCGCCCTCGAATCCCTTGAATTTCGAGGATTTTAAGAAGACCCAGATGAGAGAATCGGTTCGATTTCGATTGAACTGTTCAAACTAGGACGATTTAGTAAGAAATTTAGAACAGGGGCGCGTGGAAAACTCCATGGATGTTGAATTTGAAGTGGGTTAATGAAGAACGGTTGTATTTATAGTGCTGCCATTGAGGTAAAGTAATTGAAGTTTTAGGCTTAGGTGAGCCGTCGAGGGAGATGATTTCATTTGACAATGAATTTCTCAAATTTATATTTAATATTTGGACATTGGAGAAGACTTCGGCCGCTTAGGGCATGATTATAAAAATCTTTTATCAATTACGGTTGAATTTCTCTCGCTCGACTTTTAATGAAAATACACATATAGATTGTATGGATATGAAAAATTTTGCTATCCACGTTGCTAACGATGACGTGGGAGCTAGTGCCAACTCAATATATGGACGTCGAGGAAATGGTTGTGATTTTCCTACCCGTCGTTGTGCACGATATGAATAAATGAATGAAGGGGTGAATAGAATTATGCGAAGATAATTTGCAACATTTGACACGTCAGTGTCTAGACACCTCCATGTTGTTTTGGATGTGAAGATAGACTTCACTCAATCCTATTAAAGACACTTAATGTGAGATCATCGTCGGTTGGAGAGGGGAATGAAGCATTTCTTATAAGGGTATGGAAATTTCTTCCTAGAAGAGACGTTTTAAAACCTTGAGAGGAAGCCCTTGAAGGGAAAGCTCAAAGAGAACAATATCTGCTGGCGGTGGGATTAGGCTATTACAAATGGTATCAGAGCTAGATATCGAGTGGGGTACTACCGAGGACGTTGGGCCCTCCAAGGAGGTGGATTGTGAGATCCCAGATCAGTTGAGCTAGACACCAACACCTCCACGGATGAGAAGTGGTGACGGTTTGAGGTACTCATATTGCGTTACCTAATTCTTCAAACTATAGATATGATTTCACGGTTCAAGCACTAAAACCAATTCTCTTATTTTATCGCAACTAAAGTCAACATGAGTGTAGTCAATTGCCTATGCTACGTGGCTAGATATGTGAGATTGTCACAATGCCCTTATCGTAATTTTCCAAAACTATGAATTCATATTCATCCTCCCTCGATGGGAAGGACCAACATCTGATTCCACGGTTGGATTGAAGGTCACAAGTAGTAAATAATTGAATTTTTCCTTCGACCCTATACGTACATGAACAATACGTACCTAAGTGTGAGTATTAATATTTTTTTATGTGTCTGATATCCGTCATCCCAATATATAAGAATTTTTAGCTCTACAGTGAGGATAATGGTATCGTGTGGTTTATTATCCATTAGGATTTATATCCTAAAGTCTCGTAATTAATTATTTTACTATTATTTTATTTACCATTTATAACTTTTGTAATTGATTCAATATATCTATCATTTTGATAATTTGACCAAATTCAGCTAAAAATATGTGATATCCCACGTCGGTTGGGGAGGAGAACGAAACATCATTTATAAGGGTGTAGAAACTTCTCCCTCTCCCTAGCATACGTGTTTTAAAAATCTTGAGGGGAAGCCGGAGAGAGAAAGCCCAAAGAGAACAATATATGCTAGCGGTTGGCTTAGGCCGTTATAAATGGTATCAGAGCTCGACACTGGACGATGTGCTAGTTAGGAGGCTATTCCTCAAAGGGGATAGATACAAGGAGGTGTTGTGCCAGTAAGGACGTTGGGCTCGTCCAGTGAGGAGGCTGTTACTCGAAGGGGGTAGACACGAGGAGGTGGTGTGCCAGTAAGGACGCTGGGCCCCGAAGGGGGTGGATTTAGTAGAGTCCCACATCGATTGGAGAAAGCAACGAGTGACATCGAGGACGCTGGACCCTAAAGGGCGTTGTGATATCCCACATTGGTTGAAGAAGATAACGAAAGTGTGAAAACCTCTCTCTAGCAGACACATTTTAAAAACATTGACAGAAAGTTTGAAAGAAAAAGTCCAAAAAAATCAATATCTACCGGTGACAATTTCTATTTATATTAGAAAATGGAAATGTAGGGAGTCAATTGCGCGTATACACCAAACGTGGCCAATAAATCACGCGCCGCCGAAGAGAGAGACACCAGTGGGCCCTCCTTCTAGATATCAAATTCCACGTATTATTAATTTAATTTCAAAATAATATTATTATATTTAAAAACCAAACAACACAAGCAAGCATTTTTTTAGTTTTTTTATCTCGTTTTTATTTTGGTTGTTAGATCTCTTTTGAAATTTTGATGATTATTTATATTATTATTTTTTTTTCAATTTAGTCCTTATAATTTAAAAAATTAAAATTTCGTCCCTATAATTTGATAAAATCATTTAAAAACAGAATTTTAGTAATTAATGAGATTAATTTAATATTTAAAATTAAATAGACTAAAATCTAACATTTTTTATTTAAAAAAAAATACGGAAAGTCAAAAATAAATAAATATATATTATTAGACTAATATTTTAAAACTAAATTTTAATAAATCTTTGTACTAATTAGTAATAAATTAGTTAATAAATCTTTGTATTATTTTTAAAACGACACTTTATTTGAACTTTAATTAATAATAAATTAGTTAAAAATCACTTTTTTATTTAATTTTCTATGAAATTAATAATTTCGTTCCTAACCATTTCGTCCCTAAACTTTATATATATATTAATTTTTAAAAATTAAAAATGGTTAAAAGTACTCTTAATAAAATTTAAAATTTATCTCTACCAACCCATTAATAATTTAATAAAATATAAAATAATTTATAACCATAATAAATGGTAGGTGTCGAAAATTCGTATGTCACGATTAGGTAATGGAGGCGGCTTTTTATATATATATATATATATATATATATATATAGTTTTATCATATTAAATCTTTGTACTAATTCTCTCGATCGAATGGACTTATCTATATGGTATTCATTCAGATTTGTATCTTGAAATCACGTTCAACATATATTAAAAACTTTAATAATAAAAAAATAAAAGTTTTTTTTTAATTAAAAATAAAAATAAATCAAACCATGACATAACTATAATTTTTTTTTTCTCTCTTTAATTGGATTTTGAACGGTACATAAATACTTTAAACTTTGGTATAACTACAGATATAAAATTAGTAGTATTGAATAAATATATGTAACATTTCTAATATTTGTATGTCTGATTTTTTTCATGACATGTTTGAGCATACAATCGAAACAAGAGGTAGACTATTCCTACGATCACTGGGAGCAGAATACCTCATTCGACCTTTAGGTTTGCAACTCCGAATAACCCGGTCTGACATTGGTGGCTTTGCATCTATACCATTAGGAACTTCAAAAGCAACAAAGTCATTAGAAGTCGGAGACATGAAAATTGTCGAACCAGATCCTACCATGGTCGTAGCTTCAGATGTTGATGGTGTAGATTCTCCATCGAACGTGATTGTAGATGTGGACGGAGTAGGAATTACTGGGAACGAAACAGTAGAAGGTGAAGAAGTCGATATCATGGCTAGATCACTCGATACTACGTTAAGCATGGCTCGAGACGTTGCCATAGATGTGAAAGGGGAAGAGAGAGCAAAAAGGAAGAACACGAACAAGAAAAGACCGTGTCGTAGAGCCATTGACAAAGAACGAACGCTTATAGAATCAAATTTTTAGATTTAGTGATGACATTGTGACCCGACCGGACATTTAAATAGGGCCGAAGAGAGGGAGTAAAGGTAGATAACTTTTGAAATGCACCGCTGTCATGAATTTGGTGTTTCTATGCTCGTGCATTTCATAACTACAAGAAGTCAACTCCTTTGACCAATTTCCTTCCGACATACCAACGTGGACCATACCTTCTCCATTTTGTTTCTAATAATTAATACGTGGAATATTATGATTGGTCCACGTGGAGTAGTAGTAGCTTACCTGTTTAGACGGCATAAGAAAAGTGGGACACGGACTAAAATATTTGAAGGATATCAGCTTCCCAGCTTAATCTGGCGCCACGTGTAATCATGATGGACGATCTTGTCCACGCGGAAGATCTCAACCACCCATCCTCGTCATCAAACCTGTGACTAAAAAGATAAGATCCTAAACCCGTGCTATCTTCCACATTTCTCGGATGATCAATCCGCCAGCCTGGCAATATAATTTAGAGAAAAATATAATTTAATCCTAATAATTATAACCTATGAATTTTTTTTTTATATATAAATATCAATTTTAATTAGTTCACTTAATTACTTAAAAAAAAAAAGATTATTTATCTCATTTAATTTTTATAAATATTTATTATTTTATTAAAGTGAACTCGAAATTAGGGCTTATTGGGCTTGCCACTAATCACTATGAAATCCGTAGAAGCCCAATACTACATAGTGGGCCTTAAGCCCAAACAAATTGAATAAGTAAATTATACATATATATATATATATATATTTTATTAAAATTAATTGGTTTAAAATTAATTTACCTATAACAATATAAAATAAAAGAATATATAAAAGAACAAATAAAATGCATTAAAAAAATATAAAGGGGCATGACGAAAACCCCACTTTTTTTTTAATAAGAAAAAATTTATTTTTCATGCATGAAAATAAGTTATTCCGTTTTAGAACGGCATTCTTCATCCATAATCCCGTGATATAATATAATTTATTACCAATTTAAATATAGTTTAATACATTAAATAGTAATTATTATTTAAAAAATTTATAATTAAATTAAGAGGAAATGAATAAATGTATTTTTTTTTAAATAAATAGGTGTTTTATGAATTAATATTTTATTTTTATTAAAAATAAAAAATACTGGACAATGAATTATTTGGATTAGGTTAATTTATTAATTATTTTATAAACATAATTTTATTTATAATATAAAAAAAAAAAAGTCAATTGTGTGAAGGTAGGAATTCAACCTATGAGAATATAATAGAATTCAATTTCTAATTTCCTATGACTTTTCAATTTTCCGTTTAATAATAATAATAAATAAATAATAAAAATAAAAGCCGAAGAATGCATGCGGCAGCCACCCACGACTTGAGTTTTAATTAATTAATTAATTTATTTATTTATTTATTTTTATTTTATTCGGTTTTTTCGTTTCTTCTTCCACAAAACGGCGTTTTGTTGAAGGTTTTACAGCTTGGGAGATCGATCGGGAACAATCCTTCAACTGACTCTGAATCTCCCGGTGGGACCCCACCGGAACCCTCTTCAACCGGCCGCCGCCGCCACCCTCCGACCACTTCTTTTTCCGTTTCCCAATTCTTCATCCTTCCGAAATGGTGAAAGTTTTGCCTGTTCACTTCGGAACCGTGAAATCTATCCCCAAATTAGACGCTCGTTTTGATCTTCCGGCGGCCAAGCTCACCGTCTCTGGTTTCAACAGGCTTCCTCTGTCCCAAAAGTTTCCGCCGCTTTCCTTGAAAGTTTCTGCGACTGGTGAGAAGATTTCGGTGCTTGGGGATTGGACCCAAGAGAGTTCCCTGCAGTTTCGCGATGAATCTCCTGTGTCGATCGAGCTTAAGTCCATTTGTAGTGAACTTGAGTTCGATAAGGCTATTACGGATGCAGAGAAACGAAACGAGCCCGTGATTATTGTATGGTATGTATGCATTTCTTGTCGGATTTTCTGGGAAATGTTCACTTAATTATGAAGGTTTCTTCCAGAGCAGAGAAAGAAATCTAAACGATGTGAATGCATTTGAGCTTGACTGGATAGTGTTTGATAAAAAATTTATCTGTTTATCAGGAAAAATTGTCCTCAATTGCTTGATTTTCCCTTGCAATTTCATTGATTGTGATCATTTTGAATTGAACGATTTGATATATTTTGTCCAGTTTTCATTACCAGCATTTCAAGCAGTATTTTATATTCTTTTGTTGAAAAATGCGTTCGTGTGGATCTGTAGGATGGCAAACTGGTGCAGAAATTATATATATCTAAAGCCCCAATTGGAAAGATTGGCTGCTGATTATTACCCCAGGTTAGCTCTTAGCTCATTTCTAATCAACTGAATGTAAAATATGAATTGTACCATATCATCATTTTCCAAGCGCTGGATAATGCTTAGAAGACCTGTGTGCTAAGTACTTACTGAAATTGTGCATGTGCTTGATCAATTTTAGATTGCAATTCTACTGCATTGATGTCAATATGGTGCCTCACAAGCTAGTTGTTCGTGCAGGATTAGCTGTAAGTTCTTTCCAAAGCCTTTTGATGTTTCTTCCATTTTGTTTGTGTTGCCATAAATCTTTATAAGGGAGTTGAGTTCTGATAAATCCAATGGATATTGTTCTTGAGGTCTTGTTTACAATTGAAGTTAGACACGTGTTTCGTTGCATTCTCGAACATATACAATTTACGGTTCGATCATAGACATGTTGATACTTTGTTACTTTGATGAATTTGCATCTGTTTTGATGTTTATTAACATTCAATCTTTCCATTCATGGGTCTACAAGTTCTAATAGTTTCAAATTTTCACTTTTCTTCATGTATCTCTACTGTTCGTCTTTAAATCTACCAGAAGATGCCAGCCATACAGGTGAGTTTCTTCACGATCAGATACGATCAGATATCTTACAACTGGAATCCCTCCTCTCTACTAATGTCAAGGTCTTGACTATGTATGTTTGCAGCTATGGAAGGATAGTAAGAAACAAGACGAGGTGATTGGTCTCTACAAAGCATATTTAGTTGTCAACGACGTTCAGAAAATGATTGAGCGTGAGCTTACAGGCGAGTAACTTATGATTCATTCTTACCCGCATCGTCTTATCCACTTTGTGGTATTAGAATTGATTTGACAGCATCTCACAGAAATTCCTTTCTGCTTATATTCATCAACATAAAGAAGAAGGCCTGGCTTGCCCTCTTGCCAAGTTTTTTTCATTACAGATATCATTTCTTTGTTGTCATAAGGTGGATGATCTAACATGTATGTCCAATTCTTAACAATATATGTATTCGTTGTCACATCATGAGGATGTCTTATTTGAAAGGCTTTACCAGCGTTTTTACACCATTCATTTACATTATATCTGATATGCAGATTCTCCTGTTCTGTGTTGGTAGATTAATTTAATTGTTCTAGCATGTCTTTCTTGAGGCTTCTGGATCTCTCTGCACTTTTACCTTTTATTATGGTTGAAAAATTGATGGAGAATTCTACATAGTGCGTTGAAAAGCACTTTAGGAATGAATTAGAGGGACCCTCGAATACTGAAAAAGGTTACAAATGGTGGTCCTAGAGGTTCTTTTCTTTATATTTTTTAGAGCTTTTCTTTTCTGATTCTTCTTTTTGAAGAACTCCTTTTAGGGTTTGAGGGGAACTAGTTTTATTGGAAGGGGTGTTATTGTAACGGACCAAGCCCATCGTTAGCGGATATTGTCCTCTTTGGGTTTTTCCCTTTCCGGCTTTCCTTTAAGTTTTTTCAAAACACATCTACTAGGGAGAGGTATCCACGCCCTTATAAATGAAGAGCCTTGTAGTTTTATTGGAAGGGGGTGTTATTGTAACGACCCAAACCCACCGTTAGCAGATATTGTCCTCTTTGAATTTTCCCTTTAAAGTTCTAAAAACGCATTTACTAGAGAGAAGTTTCCACATTTTTATAAAGAAAGAGCCTTGTAGTTTTATTGGAAGGGGGTGTTATTGTAATGGCTGAAGCCCATCACTAGCAGATAATGTCTTCTTTGTGTTTTCCCTCTCTGGCTTTCTCTGAAGGTTTTTAAAACGTGTTTACTAGGAGAGGTTTCCACACCCTTATAAAAAATGCTTCGTTTTTCTCTCCAACTGATGTAGAATCTTACCGTTATGGTTTGTTGTGTGGGGGAGTTGGGAAGGCATCACAATCAGGCATAAACCCAAGTGGTTGAAAAAGTAATAGCACTTCAAAGTTGATGGGCACCGCACCCAACTTTCTTCTTGACCCACCAAACCAAAACCTCCCACTTATTAAATGGGAACAATGTTTTCTCACCTCACCTTTCCAAGATCATATTGCCAAGAAATAGCCAATAACTTTTGAGCTATATTATGTTACTCTCTTCTTCTGATCTTTCGAGTTGGTTTCCGGGGAATTGTTGGGAGAACGTATTCGACGAGGGAGGTTAATTGCCACGGGATTAGATATATGAGATAGAACAAAAGAGTTATGATTATACAACCGTTCAGGTATCAATGTGGTGGCCACATTGAATAATTTTTTGTCCTCTTGAGATAGTAGGAGATATTTGGATAACGGGGTGTGAGGACTCATTACGAGTATTTATTATTATACTTAACGCAAGCACCACTTAGGTCATAATATCTTTCTCGGACAATAGTCGAATAACAAAAGTACGAGGGGAGGGGGATGATGCATCTCGTTGGGCATGGGGAAACATTGGGAACCAAAATATCTTTCTTCTAAGCCATTTCTTGTCCCGTCCCCCCGCCCCGGCATCATGCTTCGCTTTCGGGGATTTGGAAGAGAAATATGATTGAATAATATCCGGGTTCGATCGTAAAAAAGTCTCGAGATTAAAACTTATTATTATTATTATATGTTTCATGCTTGGTAGCGTAATACATTCTGTGGATAAGATCACTATTTTTATTGAAGTCAGGTTCTTTAAACCATCCAATGGGCCAAGGCATGGGCTTTTTTGAAGATTGGGCCAATGCATGGGCTTTTTGAAGATTGGGCCGCCCAATTCTAAGAAACTTTTTGATTTGGGCCTAAGCCCTTCATAATCTATATTTTTTTATTTTCTATTTTTTCTAAAAATAATTTTGTTTCATCTTTAAACTATTTTAAATATATATTTTTTTAATTTAAAAAAGAGATTTGTTTTTTTTATATATAGGTTTTATTTCAATAAATATCATATTTCTTTTGTTTCTTATACTTTAATTACATTTATAAAATTTATATTTTATTGGAAAACTTAATTTAATATGACCATATATATTATTAAAATTCAACCGAAATTAAATGTCATTAAATATTTAGGGCCACACATAGGCCATTTAATTCTATATCTATATATATAGGGGTTGAAACAAGGAAAATGATTTTTCTAAATAAATAAACAAAATAATCTCTGAAATTTAATTATCCCACAAATAATTGATTATAAATATATTTAAGAGCAGACCAATGTGAATATAGCTCAATTTATATAAAACATGGATCAATATAAGTATAGCTCAATTTACATAAAACATATTTTTTCGATCAAATTGTGGTAAATAAAAGAAACATATACGACGATAATACTTTTAAAATAATAAAAAGATAATTATTATCATATTTTGATGAAACCATTAATATTTTATATTAAAAATAAACTTATATATATATTTTTTAAGAACTAAAAAAAATAAGAATGTTTTTTTTTTAAACAAAACACTAACAATTTGTATATAAAAAGTAAAAATATTTTTGAAAAAATTTAAAAATATTATTATTAATTTAACTACTTTTCATTAAATTGAAATGGACCCACCTAGTAATTTTAACTAATATTATATATTCCAGCTAAGCACTCTATCTCGTAATGGTAGGATTATTCCAAGTATTTCAGTTATAACGTTGTGTACGTTTTTTATTTTCTATTCACTCTAGATCTTCTCTGGTCGACCCAATCATGATATTAATGGATCAAACCTTTTCTCGAAAAACACCAGATCCCGAGAAGAGTTGAAGATGGTGCAAGATTGAATTCTCTTACTTTACTCCGAATGTAAGCTTAGCCGCCTTTTACTTACTACATAAGGCATAAACGAAGTCAACTGATTTACCTTCATTCAACAGATTTGTGGTTGAGTCAATAATATGCTCTGGTTCGGGAATCTTTTCTCTCCGTCGACCCCTTGAAATATATATATATATATATATATGTATGTATTGATGTAAGAGTAAAATAATAAAAAAGAAATAAATAAAAGAAATAGTGAGAAGTTGAGAACCATTTAATATATATATTTAAACAATTAATTTTTGAGTACAAAAGTGTCGAAAATAGGTTTGTAAAGAAGTGTACGAACATAGTCTCATGCAATGCACGTACGTTTGTAGATGACCGTCGATTCATGATCAGACGGCGGTGGTTGNGAGTACAAAAGTGTCGAAAATAGGTTTGTAAAGAAGTGTACGAGCATAGGCTCATGCAATGCACGTACGTTTGTAGATGACCGTCGATTCATGATCAGACGGCGGTGGTTGTCTCTGCATTTTTTTCTTCCTCAAAATTTTGTTGAAATGAAAAGAAACAATAACAGCCGTTCCGAAGGATCATATTGATATTCATAGGCCCACGCGAATTGTTCTAATTTCTTCCTAATTTTACGATTTCAAACGGAATTTCACGCTGAATTATTCCCGATTTTCATTTCTCATGCCTACTTTTGCTTCCAGATTCCTCAATGACACGGTGAAATCTCATTCATTTCCCTCTCTCTTTCTCTTTCTTTAATCATCTATTCGATTCACTATTATGCATTTCCTTCCCCTGATTTTCTCATTTCTTGTGTTTGCCCCTTTCGCTATGGATTTTAGCTTCACGAGCGGTCGATTCCTTGAGTCTTGATCGTATTGGTGTATCATTGTGGAGGATCTTCTTACAGGTCTGGAAATTTCTCTCGTCTTCTTACATGCCGATTTTTGGTAGTTGCGATGTAGGATTCCCTCTTAGTTTAATGTTTTTTTTGTCTTCGGGGGAGGGATTCTGCGTTGTTTTTTTGCCTTTCACAACTTTTTGGGACCTGTTGATGGAATTTTGAGAATTCCTGTTACTTTGTTTCCGTCAGAGGTCGAATCTGTGGGCCTGATGCTTGTATATTATATGCGACTACTTCTGTCTGTATTCTTTTGATAGTCTGTGTGGATTAATTTGCTTCTTTAATACTTCTCGAGTATTAAAACAGTGGAGTGGGTCTCTGATTTATGAATTTAAAATTTGCTTGTTTTGATTTATGCTGTGTTTTCTTTTGTGTGTGGGGAATGTCGGGATTTTAGAGCTTAAAATCCCTGAAGATGGCTTCTGGGAGTAACACGGACATGCTGCCCATACTGAATGATGGTCACCAGGTGCCCCTTGGAAATTTTGAAGATAATTTGCGGACTGAGCTTGAACTACTTCTGAGAGAAAATTCCAATCAATCAGTAACAGGGCGAGATGGAGATCTGAATATTTACAGGAGTGGTAGTGCTCCCCCAACAGTTGAGGGATCATTAAATGCTGTGGGAAGTCTGTTTACGAGCTCTTATTATAGTGAGTTGAATGCTAAGAGTAGTACTAATGATAGGGTTTTATCTGAGGATGAGATTCGTTCACACCCGGATTATCTTTCTTACTATTACTCGAATGATTATATCAATCCAAGACTCCCTCCACCTTTAGTATCAAAAGAGGACTGGCGTGTTGCGCAGCGGTTTCAGGGAAGTGGGTCTTCGTTGGGGCGACAGGAGGATTGGAACTGGAAGAAGTTAGTAGATGGTAATACAAGTTCATCATTGTTCTCTATGCAGCCTGGCAGTTCTGTACAGCGGGCAGAAAAGAATAGTAGTAATGTAATGGAGTTTGGGGGTGCTAATGGAAAAAATGTCTCCAGGAACGCTCTATCGGAGTGGCACGACAGAGGTAGGGACGGTTTAGTTGGATCATGTGGCGATGGACTTGGACTTGGTGCAAGACGAAGGAGTTTTGCTGATATTGTCCAGGTAACTGATCTAACTATTTTACACTGTATCTAGCTTGGCCCCTATCATGTTGTATTTTCTGCAAATTTTTAAGTGAACCTGCTTGTGGTTATCTTAGATATATACAATATTGTCGCGTGTCATATAGCAGATTTCTTTTCTTCTTTAGGGATATGACATGGAGTTCATTCTTTAACTTATTTCTCCTAAGCTGCGACGATTTTTTTTTTGTTATATTACTTTGGTTCATTACTTGAAGTCACCTTGGTTTGGCTAGTGATCTCTCTAAATTGGACTTGTCTTCTCATTTTTGTTAGATATGGTCCCTACATTATTTTTGTTTAGTTCTGGCGTTCTATTTGTTTTGATGATACTAGTCTATATTACCATGTTCATAGCTCGTGTTTCTTTTAGTTTTCCTTTTTTTCAGCTTCGGTTAGGATTAGTTTTATAGGTGAATGCATGTCTTCAGAACCATCTTACAGATCTTGGTGTCATAATAAAGCAGCTTTCTCCTTGCTGGGTAGGCAGAGATTTCTTTAATTTAATGCATTAAAGATTAATAGATAATATCCTGCAGGAGGGACTTGGTGAATCTGCTTCCTTGTCTGGCCAATTGTCACGCCCTGCGAGTCATAATTCTTTTGGGGATGTTGACACTATGGGAATGACTGATATAAAGCCACTAGGATTATGTAATGGGGTGGGGGGTTCTATTGAGGATTTGCTTAACTCAGGTCCCCCTGGCTTTGTTGGAGTTCAGAGTCATAACAAAGCAATTTCTCATTCCTTTCTGAATCCTAATTGTTCGGCTCTTTCGAGGAGCACGACTCCTGAACCACAGCTAGTTGGAAGGTCTTCAAGTTCTGGTCTACCTCCTGTTGGCAGTAGGGTTTTCCCTGTAGAAAAGAAGAATATAACTGTGTTCAAGGTCCAAAATGGTCATTCTGCTGGGTTTACCGAACCGCCTGACATATCTGGTCTACACCTGTCGTCAATTAGACCTGAAGATGGAGTTAATGGGGTCCAATCTCGACTTCATCTGGATCATGGTGAACAGTCTGATTTTCTGATCAACATGTCCAATGGTATTCACACACGTACTCTGCCTGAGTTTAGTGACAAAAATCTCTCACAACCTAGTGATAATATTGACCTAGCAAGGAAAAGTGGGATTGTAATGAACCTGAGAGCGCCTACGATGCATTCTCACGATAATGTAAACTTTCCCAAAAGAACTTCTTCTTCTACCAGTCTATACTCCAAAGCAAATTCGTCAGGCTTTGGAAGCAAGGAAGGGCCTACTATACACCTTCAAAATCCAAACCTTCAGAGTATGGATTTGGCTGGATATACGTCTGGTGACCTTGCTATAAACATGAATCATAATTCTGCTCTAAATAGTTACGGAACATCTGATCATATTAAGCTGCCATCGGGAACTTCTGATCGTGCAGTCCATGCTGGTTCTAGTTTGCAGTCCCATAATTACTATGGGATTACTCAAGGAGACTTGCAAGGCCTTCGAAGTGCCTATCTTGAAACCTTGCTTGCCCAACAAAAGCAGCACTACGAGTTGTCACTTTCAGGTAATTCAAGTGTTTATAACCCCAGATTGTATGCAAATACTCTATATGGTTCTGGCATCCCATATTTGGCAGACCAAGTATTGGATTCTGGTCTTTCGTCTGTTGGACACGGAGGTACAATGCTGCAGAATGAACGAATCTTGCGCTTTAATTCACTGATGAGGAATTCAATAGGAGCCCAGGGGTCTTGGCAGCCGGATATCAGCAGTAGTGTAGATGAAAGTTTTCCATCCACTTTATTGGATGAGTTCAAAAGCAACAAGACTAGATCTTTTGAGCTTTCAGACATTGTTGATCATGTCATTGAATTCAGGTGCGCATGATTTATTGGTGTTCTTTTACATGTATTATTCTTAGGGTATTATTTAATTATACTATTTTTATAATTTTTCCTAATTCATGGTATGCCTATTTTGTGTAGTATGGATCAATATGGAAGTCGTTTTATCCAGCAAAAGCTAGAAACTGCCAATGTGGTGGAGAAGACAAAGATATTTCCCGAGATAATTCCACATGCTCGTACCTTGATGACCGATGTCTTTGGAAATTATGTCATTCAGAAAGTAAATGCTTTTGAATTTAGATGTATCTTCAATGGCTTGGTATATTAAAATCTCGAGTTGATTGATTATTCATTGGTGCAGTTTTTCGAACATGGTACTGAAAGTCAAAGGAAGGAGTTAGCTGACCAAGTTTCAGGACATGTTTTGCCTCTTAGTCTTCAAATGTATGGATGCAGAGTGATTCAGAAGGTTCTTTCTTGACTCTCTCCTGCTTATGAATGTTTATTCAATCAGCAATGAGCATTATTGTTGGGTGGATTTTGTCCTTGTTTATGAACACCTCCGTTGTTCTATTGGGAAAATGAGATGCACTTGTCATTAAGAACATCTGATTATATATTACCTTGTATTTTCCTCTTCTACTTTATCCATTATGAACCAAATGCGACAGTGATGCTTTATAAAGAGAGAAAAAAAAAATATTTATGCAGGCTTTGGAGGTAGTTGGTTCGGATCAACAGGCTCAAATGGTTGCCGAGCTTGATGGTTCGGTAATGAAATGTGTTCGTGATCAGAACGGAAATCATGTTATTCAGAAATGTATCGAGTGCGTCCCTCAAGATAGAATCCAGTTTATCATATCATCATTTTATGGCCAAGTTCTGGCACTATCCACTCATCCATATGGCTGCCGTGTTATTCAGGTAACTGGTTTGTTTCTCCTGTACATTTTTATTTGTAGAAAATATACAATATAGATTGATCTCCATTCTTGATGTTTGTAGAGGGTATTAGAACACTGCAATGATTTGAATACACAACAAATTATCATGGATGAAATCATGCAATCCGTTTGCCTCCTGTCACAAGATCAGTATGGAAATTATGTTATTCAGGTAAACAAATTATGCGAAATAGTCAATTTGTGTATATATGTACAAATGTACGCGTCGATATATTGCTCGTTTGTCAAGAAATTAGTTGATTCATCTGACTATTTGTGTGATATTTTAGTTGCAATGCAACTACTTTCTATGTTTTTTAGAATAGGGTCGAGGGGAAACTGATTGTTCTGTTCATCATATCTAAAGAAGACTATATTGTCAATGATCATTGTTGCTTTTTATTATATCTCTGTACCAATTCTGTGCCCTTATTTTGTAGCATGTACTTCAATTCGGTAAACCGCACGAGCGGTCTGCTATTATAAGTAAGCTTGCAGGACAGATTGTAAAGATGAGTCAACAGAAGTTTGCTTCTAATGTTGTGGAGAAGTGTTTAACATTTGGCAGTCCTGAGGAACGTCAACTACTAATTAACGAGATTCTTGGTTCTACTGATGAGAATGAGCCCTTGCAGGTCTGTTGAATACTTACTCATCTTTAAATTCTCGTGTGTACCTGCCTTTGATCATGCAAGAGAAGCATAACATGCTGTGTTTTTCACTTTAAAGTCGAGCTTTTGCGAAGACACTCTAACGTCAACATACATGCCTTAATACCTGTATCTTAACATGTTCAATAAATAATATTCCACTTTTACGACAATTGGGTGTATTTCGTATTATAGTTAAGAGATCATATATAGAAATTTGATAGAAACGAAAGTTCTTGGTGCTGGTAGGATGATCAGCAGTAACTTCTATGCATTCAATGCTTGTATAAATTTACAAATAATTGGTCTGATAAAATGATATGTTACAGGCAATGATGAAGGATCCGTTCGGGAACTACGTTGTCCAAAAGGTTCTAGAGTCGTGTGATGACCATAGTCTTGAATTAATTCTCTCTCGTATCAGGGTTCACTTGAACTCCCTCAAGAGGTATACTTACGGTAAACATATCGTATCTCGAGTTGAAAAGCTCATCACAACAGGAGGTGAGAGACGTAGCACTTCTCTTACACTCATAATTCTGGATATCTTTAGTGTGATCGCCACAGATCGTGATAAACTTGCCTGTCCTTTGCAGAAAGGAGAATTGGACAGTCGGCGTCGGCGTCTTCCTTCTCATCCTCCCGGTAGAGCAGTTTTCGGATTGCAGCAAGGTCAGGCCAGTCTCCAGCTGCCTTGATCAGAAAGAATTCCAGTTCATTTTCTTGCTGTTGCAGTGACAGAGGTGAAAGGTTAGAGATTTATGTTTCAGCTGACAGAATAACAGTAATTTGTAAATAAACAAAAAGTATTTAAAGGCAGAGGTAATGGAAGAGGGAGGGGCGGGGAAGAAAGAAGTGTCGTTGTAAATGAGAATAAGAAGAATATTGGAGAAAGAGTGTATATTTTGCGACCCTCACTTTCTCGGAATTTGCAGATAGAGAGAATTAAGTTTTAATATATAATGTATTATGTAAAGCTAAACCCCCAAATGTAAATGACTGAAGTAAAGAAGCTTAATATATTATATAACATCTATCTATCTATTTATCTATATATATCTCATTGCTGTAGCAGAAAGTTATCTGATGGGGCTAAGAACACTAAACAGATATCATCACTAAGGAATATAAGCTCAGAGTTCTGATTTTAAACGTTTTAAGATGAGATGAAAGAGCAAATGAATGTGTTTCTCTCCCTTTATATGAAATAATAAGAAAGGGCCAGAAACAGAGAAAGAAAGCCAAACATAACAGGGAAAAAGGAAAGAACTACAAAATAAAAAATGCCTCCGATGGTTAAAGAAAGACAAAGGAAAGATGCTAAAAAGCAATATTATTTTGACCGCCTAAGTCCATTGCTAGTTGATATTGTCTCTTTGGGGTTTCCTTTTCGGACTTACCTAGAAGGATTTTAAAACGTATCTGCTAGGGAGAGGTTTCCACACCTTTATAAGGAATGTTTCGGTCTCCTCCCAACTGATATGAGATCTTACAATCCCACCCCCCTTCAGGGCCAGCGTTCTGGCACTCGTTCTCCTCTCCAATCAATGTGGGACCTCCAATCCACCCTCCTTTGGGACCTAGCGTTCTTGTTGGCACACCGTTTGGTGTCCACCCTTCTTCGAGGCCCAACATCCTTGCTGGCACACCGTTTAGTGTCCACCCTTCTTCAAGGCCCAACATCCTCGCTGGGGCCTAGCGTCCTCATTAGCACATCACCTGTGTCTACCCTTCTTCGAGGCCCAGCCTCCTCGCTAGCACTGGTCTCCACCCTCCTTCGGGGTTCAGCCTCCTCGCTAGCACTGGTCTCCACCCTCCTTCGGGGTTCAGCCTCCTCACTAGCACTGGTGTCCACCCTCCTTTGAGGTTCAGCCTCCTCGACGGCACATCACTTGGTGTCTGGCTCCGATACCATTTGTAACAGCCCAAGCCCACCGCTAGCAGATATTGTCCTCTTTGGGCTTTCCCATCACCCCCATCGGGGGTTCAGCCTTCTCGCTAACACATCGCATAGTGTCTGACTCTGATACCATTTGTAACAACCCAAGCTCACCGCTATCCGACATTATCCTCTTTAAGTTTTCCCTTTCAGGCTTCCCCTTAAAGTTTTTAAAACATATCTGATAGGGAGAGGTTTCCACACCTTTATAAAGAATGCTTCGTTCTCCTCCCAACCAAGCCCAAAACCTCCCAAAATCCCTCTATACCTCTAAAATAAACTACACTATTTCTAGACACTAAGCAGTCTACCAAAGAGTTGCCCTATCTCCAAAATGTTAAAAAAGATTTAGTCATAAAATGTCATAGTTTTCATATAAAATCAAAGACAAACTACTAGAATATAAGTTATGTCAAAAAAAGAGAGTATGACATACCAGGCTAAAAGTAATGGCATTACACAAGAGAGTGGAGCATTAACACTTAGGAATTTCCCTTTGATCTCCATCTGCAGCATCCAAATCCAAGTCCAAATCCAAGTCCACCAGACCTTCTCGATGAGCAAGACCATTACCAAATCTCCTGTTCTTCAAAATCACTTCAGATTCCTTCATCAGATTGATATACTTTCGCCTAATTCTCAATATAGGGTGTCTCTCAATAGAAGCTTTATCACAATAAGCCTCTTTAAGAATAGCAGTACAAGTCTTGTTTCTTAAAGACAAGTAAAACATGTGAGGATGTCTCTCAAATGCCTTATGAACCTTCTGAGGCAAACCCATATGCTTTTTAAGGCACAGAAGCTTCTTCCTCTCTGCTGAATGTTCCACAAATAAACTAAGCAATTCATGAAGAAAACCCACCAATCTTTTCTCTGATATATCACTATTTGGATCCAAATGTGAAAAATCTTCATAGGGAGATACATAAGGAAGCTTTTGAAACTCCATTAACCAGTCCTCAATCTTCCTCCTCAACCTTAAGCCCTTTGAGGGGAAGAGTGGGAATTCAAGAGCTTCCATTGTTCCACAAGAATAAACACCTTTTTTAATGGCGTTTTTCTGCATCACAGACATGAACTTCTCATCACATTCCACAGCTAATCCTTCTAATTTATCTTCCATTGTAACTAACTTAAAAGACCCATCAAGATTAACTTCTGGATTTTGCAAAAATTCATCAGGAATCCCTAAATACCATTGCATACCTTGGATTATCTTCAATGGCAGAACGTTATTCTTACTCATCAGTATGAACTTCTTCAACCTGCATATCAAATCCTCCCTGCAATTCTGATAAACCCTTTTCTCTTCTTCATCAATCTCAGCAGCTTTTGGGGTCAATCTGAACCAAGGATGATTGTATAGAGGACCTGTGAACTCTTCAAAAATTGATGGGTACAACCTTAGAAACCTCGAAACCCTCATCGACACACCCATTTCGAGCCCTCGCTTAGAAACGGCAGAGATTGGGATGCACCCATTTGGGTCTTGGGCGATGCAGTTTTTGAAAGAGATGACGGATTTGAGTTGGATGGAGTTGAGGATATGCTCGATGGAATCGTAATACGAATCTTTCTTCCATTTCATGTAGACATCGACATAGCCGGACTTCTGTGTGAAGGTATAAGGAGGATTCGCGAAGGGGAAACAGAGGGATAGAAGGGGGTTTTTGCGGCTTTTTTGAAGGATTTTGGTGGCGGGTAGTTTGTTGAGGAACATCGCTTTGAGGTCTTCGCCACTGCAAAAGCTGATGGAAATGGTAAGAAATAAGAATCGGCTACGACCCTCGATGTTTTGGTTTTGGAAAACAAGCTTCCTTTTAAAAATCGCATCTTTTGACTTGGGATTCAAATTACAATTTTACCCTTGGAACTTTTTTTTTTTTTTTTTTCAACTTTTTAGAAATAACCTCATTTTCAAAAGTTGAAAGAAGACCACTCAACCCATATATATTTTTTTTTAGGAATTTCACTTCTTTCAATTTGAAACTTAAATCAGGAAAAGAACGGTTGAAATCACGGTGATTGGACAAGAAGGCATTACGATGATAATTCTACAACTAATGAAAGCACGAAGTATTTTTTAAACTACGCGCAAACTTTACGGGAGTTTTCTTTAGAAAGGGAGTTTTCTTTAGAAAGGAAATACGTGAGGAGCAAATCAATCTATAATACACTACAACATCTATTCAAATGGAATAATTGTCTAAGTTTAGTTTTCTTACTCGTTCTAAAAGTGAACGTAAAGTTCCCACTAGCCTTCTCTTATTTATTACTTGTCTACCATTTAGGCAAAATACTATTTCCCATTCTTAATAAGAAAGGGAAGAAACAAAAAAAGGACTAAATAGGAACAAGAGGGATCCACAGAAGATACTTCTCCTTCCCATTTTTCGGAAGAAAAGAAGGATCCAAACAAAATCAATGAAACGGAAAGAAGAGATCGAGTGAATGGAAAGAAAAAAACAAAGGAAGTATTATTCGAGTAGGTCATAATACAATGTACAAAATTAGGGTGGTTTAAAATATAATCTTGAATTCTCAGCAAATTTACAGGGCAGGACTCTCCCTAGAGCCGGAAAGTGAGGCAAAAAGCAAACAAAAATATGATGGATAATAATAATAATAATAATAAATAATAGTAATAGTAATAATAAATAATTAATGTGCAAATATTTACAGAAGAAATGAAGTAGTGAGGTATCCATCAGCAATCATCAGCCTTTGAAGAGGAAGAAAACACAGAAAATATCAACCATTTTTCTATAATAACCCTAACCACTCCGTGTGTAAGGAAGAAGCTTTAAACTCAAAAGTTCCACC
Organism: Cucurbita pepo subsp. pepo; assembly: GCF_002806865.2. Taxonomy (NCBI): domain Eukaryota; kingdom Viridiplantae; phylum Streptophyta; class Magnoliopsida; order Cucurbitales; family Cucurbitaceae; genus Cucurbita; species Cucurbita pepo. The sequence continues at coordinate 2,587,542 of NC_036646.1, forward strand.
ATTTCTTCTTCTTCTTCGCGTACGAAGTTGGGATTTCTGAAAATCAAATAATCTCTTCTTTTTAACTTCTTTAAACATAGCTTCACTCGTTTCCGTACTCGAAAAAAATTGTTACTTGGTTGTTATTTAAACTACGTTCGGGTTAACCTAACGAGACATACAACATACACTACACGTTCAACCGTTACGAAAAAAAAAAAAATTACCTCCTTCAGGATAAATTGAATTATAGTGCACCTCAGCCCAAAAACTCAAGAAAATAACTGCACAAGCCAAGAAGTTCATAAGCCTCCTCCTATGAAGGGGGGAAAACTTGAAAGAGAATACAAAAGTTTCAGTGTGTTGAAAAGAAATCAGTCTAGGAATCTTACTTCGTTTGGACTTTTGAACTTTTGGAAGTATTTCAATAGAACATGTATCCTTGAATGAAGTTATCACAAATATCTTAACTCCAAACTGCAAGAAAATGCAACAGTTGCTTCTCATGCTCGTATTCGATACAAGTTACCAAAAAATATTGTATTTTCTTAACTTTCAGACATTAGACTTAGATTTTTCTAATTCTTCTGGTATCTAAACCCACATTCCATGCTCAAATATTATAATCCACAATGAGAAGGAAATATGGCAATACCCAATCTGCAGCAGCTTGTAGTGTAACATGATCGCCCCATTCTCCTTTCCTGGTTCGTTTCAATAATAAGAGATGAGCATCCAAGTTGATAAAACCTAAATACTAACAATAATTAAAAGAAACAGGATATGATTACTTGCTCATCTTCTTCAGATACTCGTCATAGGCCATTGGAACATAACCCTCGTATATTTCTCGATAAAACTTTAGCTGATGGCATCAATAAAGTGAAAATGGTTTCAACGCATTAATACGGGGTAACTCTGGTGTCAAACCTACATGTATATCATGCATTGGGACAGTAAAGTCATACCTGTGCTATAATTTGTTCTCTCACAACATCATGGTGCTCAGGAGACCGATATAGTTGATCTGATAGAGCACGAAACTGAAGTGATGATGCATCAGTTCAGGCCAATCCAACAAGAGCTTATTAAACAAAACATAAACTACAACAGAGAGCATCTAAATGAATTGTTAAATAATCACAACCTGACAGTTGCCATCTCCTTGAATCTTGTTCTCGATCAGCTCATACAACTGCAATCTAGAAAAGGCCAGAATGTTCAAATATCAGACGCTTACATCATATGCATCAAATAAATAACGGTAATCCATGAACTAGATGTTTCAACCTAAGCTTTTATCACAGAAAATGAAGGAACAGAAGACTAGCAAAACAAGTTAACAGCATAGACTACGTGCACTAAAAGCAAGATATGTTTACAGCATTTAGTATATGCGCTGAGAAACTGCACAAACAAAAGCAAAATCTGAAACTCTCAAGTCTTCCCCTAAACTCCTTGAAAGGAAATTTCTTTGCATGGCCAAAAAGGGAAACTTCATGAATCAATGGCCAACTTCTAACAATGCACTGACGAGAAGGGGAAAATCTACCAGCTGTGAAGAAACTAAAGCAAAAAACTTCGTGCATGAATCAAAATTTTGTAAGAAGTTACCCGACGCAAGGTTGGCTAAGCTACCACTAATTCTTCGAATATTTTCTCTGAATAATTTAAACATGAGCTCATTTTCTTATATGAAGTAAATTTTCAGACGCAAAACGTTTGGTTCCCATCTTAGACATTACAAAAGCAGCATCCACTATATGATTCATTGTTCAAATACGTTAAATGCAAAACTGATGATGCAACATGTTCACGACCTTTCAAGGAGTCGTTGATGATCTGACATCTCTTCATCAGCAGAAGGTATCTTCTCAATGGTCTTGGGAACATGCTGCAACAGAACAGAAAATACAACTGGATTTTAAGTTCAAGAAATACTGAATTATTATATACAGTCTACGGAAGAATTTACACTTTCTAGAAATAGCTCCTCATTAGCCTTGAGCTTAGAAAATCAGGCATCGAAGTCTTCATTATTTCGGTAGTAAAACATTGATTATTTTTAGAGCAATAAGAGGGAAGCATCAGTAATAAAATTAAAAACGATCATTTAATTGGAGCTTCCTATTGTTCAAACTTCCATAAGTTATATCCATTTCGGGGAGATGGAAGAGTTAAATTAGTTGTTCATTCAATCTAGTACCATCTTTGGTCAATGGTAGACCCAAGAGGTCATTGCAAGTCTTCTAAGGGCCCTGGGCAGCTCTCTCTTCATTATTCCTTAGGAATGCTGATGTTCTTGGAAAGCATTATTCATAACTAGTTTATAGAATATGCGGACTAATCCAATTCCTTGTTGCAATTAACGAGAACGATTTTTTATTTTTTATTAGTCAGATTTATTTTCAGGGTATCAGTTTTCTTTCAAGATTCTAATTGGAGGCATTGGTTTGAGTAAGAAATATATGGGTAGAATGTGTCTTTTTGAGTTTGATGCCTCTTTGTCAAGATTGAATAATAAAGTATCCACTTTTGAACTTCTTGTTAATCGAGATTTAAAATAGACCCCCTAAGTTTTTTAACCAATATTAACACAGAAAACAAAATACGTCTAAGCTTCAAGAGAACAACTTGGACATAGAACAAGAAGCTAAGAAACTGATATAGCCAAACTCAAGATAAACTCATAATCAAAAGAAAGATAAAAGTATATATTATTGAATAACACAATCAACCAAGGAATTTTTCACGAAAGCTACGCACATACTTACCGGAACCGGAACGATTTGATTCAGTCTTTTGCCCACTTCACCATCAAGTGAAGACTCGTCCATTATTTCCAATGAATATGAAGAGCATTCATCCGCAAAAGGATTATCTACTGTGTTGTGGTGATATGAAGAGAGATTTCCCATTTTCTCCACCTCGTTGCCTCTCAGATCATCCGTCTCCCCAACTTTTATGTCGTTGCCAAGAGTTGTTTTCTGATCACCCTCAAGTCCTATTTATAAGGTCGAAAATTGATTAGGAAAAACTAAACGTGACAACAACCTGGAAGCAGAAACTACCAAATAACTGATGACTTATCACTACCAAAAGGGTCATGCCTAGACGAAGGGCCAAGCCAATCCTGTGCAAGAACAGATGCTTGCAGACGGTCTTCCCCAGAATCAGATACCCCAGAAAGCTCTATAGAATCAATTCTAGATATCTCTTCTTGAAAAGCGTGTGCAATAGCCTCATCATTCTCCAAATTCACAGTACACGGTTCACAATAACCTTCATTGACATATGCCACTTGACTATAACTCGGGTCAAATCTATATTCAGTAACAGTATTGCGAGAACTGTCATTTGTAAAGGTACAAACATCTAAAAGATGAAGGCCCCATCTCATGACATCAGGATCGACATCGTACGTTTCCATAACCCTGAAAAGCACACGATAAGCTTTGGGCTCTCCTACATCTGATTGACCTAAGGAATACCCCCAATGGATAGATATAACTGAAATCAAGAGAGAGAAGATCATGACTGACAGTCATTCTTACCCACAAAAAGCGCCAAATATTCCAGAATATAAAAAATTAACAATCCAATATTTCCTGGAAAAACACAACCACCAAGAAAAATTCCACAGTTCAAACTCAAACCTGAAATACCATTTGTGCAATGTAAAACATATGATATATCCGAAAAATTAACCAAAAAAAAAAACAGTCGCAGTCTTAAAATTCCCAGGCCACCCGTGGGGGATGTAGCAGAAATTGCTAATATTTGCTTATTTGATCAAGAGAAGGATGAAGTTTCCTTAAAAAATAAAAAGGCATAAACACGAACAGAGAAGAACCCTAATTTGAAAAGCGATTTTCCAAGGCCAACAACTCCTCAAAATACAAACAAACCCAAAAATCAAGCAAGGAATACGAGAAGTCACGCAGAAGATCGAAACAAAAAGGCAAAATCGATTCACGAAATTAAAAGAACAATCACCAACCTGAGTATCCAAGGAATGACTTGCGGAAAAGGAAAGAAGAATCAAAGCGATAAGAAGAAACAAAAATGGAAAAGGTTTGTGTAGATACAAACAAAGAGCAAGAGGCAGTGGGCAACACAGATGATCAACCGTCGAACAAATTCAAACCAATCCAGAAACGCAACGGAAAGGAATCAAACAAGAAAAACAAAGTGAATGGAGAATTGAGAATTGGGAATGAGAATGTGAGAAATTTGGAGTGTGTGTGTTCAAGCGTCCTTTCTTGAAAGTGGGGGAGCGTCGTCGTCAGAGCCGCTGTTTTGGAACTTGAGAACCGCCCGTGTCCAGCGTCCGCTACTACCTACCGGCTGAACCGGTAAATCTGCCACGCGTCATTTTTATACTCTCTCCCCCACCATTAAAATTTTAATTAAGCTCTTATTTATTTATTTATTTAGATTTATTATCTTTTTTTATGTACGAGGTTTCACCAAACATCCAATAACTCCTTCGATTAATTCTAATATTTTGATTTTATAATAGAATTATATATATATATAATTAAAAATTATTTACTCGTGATTTAAAATTTATGTCTAAAAAATCTCTTAATTTTAAATTAAATATATTCATCAAATAATTATAAATACCCATTAAAATGAATAAAAGGAAAATTTTGAAATGTCATGTTGAATATTAGCTTTGATGGCTTTTAATTACAATTAATTATATAATTGATATTAAATGAATTAATTGAATAATTTTTTAAAAATACATTAAGAATAAGAAAAATATACGTGCCCATAATTTATTGGTACATGAAGCTTAAATTTTTTGATTAACAAGACGTGAAAGCAAAATAAGTAAAATAAATTTCAATTAATTAAATTTAAGCTTTTGACTTTAAGAGGGTACAATGGTAATTTAACCAATATTTTTTCCTTCCAACAAAAATATTAACTTTAATTATATATAATAAAACTCTCACCCAATACAAATCAAACATTAAACATTAAAATAAATATATATATATTTGATGAAATAAACTCTAGAGATGCATTGACTTTATTATTTTTCCATTTTTTAATATCATAAATAATGGAACACCACTAAAGTCAAATCATGGAATGAATAATCATTTTATATTTTAAAAATTGATCTTATAAACACTTTTTTTTTATCCGTGATTTGCGAGAAAATGTGTATTTTAAAAAATCTCGTCAAATATTGAAAATTAAAAAGAAAAAATTGGAAATTTGAGTAACAATTTAAATGTTTTCTAAACAATAATGAGAATTATTATAAAGATAATATAAAAAAATGATGAAAAAACAAGAAAAAATAAAATTAAAAAGCAAAAATAAAATAGTTACAAACACACTGACTCTCCATAATGGTATGATATTGCCTACTTTAAGTATAAGCTCTCATGACTTTGTTTTGGGCTTCCCAAAAGACTTCATGGAGAGAGTATTTCTTGATTATAAATCATGATTATTCCCTAAATTAGCGGGACTTTCATCCAATACTAAATAATTTATAATATATAGAAAAAGTTATTGAGGGCATAAACGTCACCTTTCATTGGGAATATTGTCACCCATTTCAGCAAAAACCTGATTCAAATGCCCAACACTAAGGTTTCAACAATAAGAAAGTGAAATCCAAGTGTTCAGCAATACAACAAATATGCAATTCTCAGTGCTTGGTAGCAAGGGCTTAAAACATTAAGAGATATCGGATTAACAACTTAAAAATGGTTAAATTACTAATTCAGTTCCCGAACGTACAACTTTATGTCAAACAAGTCCCTGAACTTGCAAAAGTGTCGGACTAATTTATAAACTTTCGATTTTAGTACATCGTTGACATGTTCTAACATTTTTTTAAAATTCAAGAACCTAATAGACATAAATCAAAAATTTGGTGTGATTGAACACAAATTTTCACTTTATGTCTAAGAGACTCGTTAATTTTAGAAAAGTGTAGAATATATCATCGACCTACTAAACACACAATTGACTTATTCGACATTTTTACATTCAGGAACCCATTAAAAAAAACTATTAGACAAAAACAAAAAATTGAAAGACCAAACTTGTAATATAACCATAAAAACGGTCTATCAAACCGAGTCTCGGGCACTTAAGCCTGCAAAATCTACCTAAAGATTAGTAGAGAATGGACTCTGTCCCAGATTCTTTTTAAAAATGATTCATCTTATTATACTTTTAAACATATCCCAAAAAATACATAACATTCATTCTCAGGCAACATCCTGTGCTAACCACGTGATGCACCTTCAGTTTTTTTTTTCGTTTTTTGAACTAAATCTCATGAGTTCTAGATAAAACCTGTGTTTGTTCTATTTCAACTGCAGAGCTACTCAATCTGAACCTGCGGCACTCCTCAGTTGGCTGGCAGATGTATCTCTCGCTCTCTTACAGTCATGTGTTTGGGGTAGGAAGTGTTTTTCTCTGTATATCCAAAAGTTTTTACGAGGATAAAAAAAAATCCATAGAAGAGGGAAATAAAAAAGATACCTGCAAATTGCTTTGTGTTTTCTTGGATAACATAATCATTTCCAAATGATGTCTCCAAGAAATTTAAGAGCTGGAACACCTCGAATCTCGACATCAACTAATGGTGCCTCAATAACCATCAAGCTCGAGAGTTCTGGATCATTTCGGATGAGATCCAAAGCACGCAGTTGATCCTGAAACATTTTCAGTTTAACTACATGTTTACGTTCCTGTACTAAGTAATAATTTTAGCTCAATAAAGAAAGATCAACATATGCATAATTTTAGCTCAATAAAGAAAGATCAACATATGCAAAGCTTCAAGATGTTTTAAAATGAATGACGCAGCTTGCATTTGAAATGAGAGATTTTGTGAGATCCCACATCGGTTGGAAAGGAGAACGAAGCATTTTTTATAAGGGTGTGGAAACCTCTCCCTAGTAGACGCCTTTTAAAAACCTTGAGGAGAAGCCCAAAGAGAACAATATCTCCTGGCAGTGGGCTTAAGCCATTACAAATGGTATCAAAGCGAGATACCGAGAGATGTGTCAACAAGGAGGCTGAGCCCCAAAGGGGATGGACATGAGGCGGTGTGCCAGCAAGAACGTTGGGCCCTAAAGGAGGGTGTATTGGAGGGTCCCACATGGGCTGAGGAGGAGAACAAATCATTTTTTTTAAGGGTGTGAAAACCTCTCCCTAACCGACGTGTTTTAAAAACCTTGAGAGGAAGCCCAAAAGAAAAAGTCCTGAAGGACAACAACTGCCTGTGGTTGGCACCAGTGGTGGACTTGCCAGTGGTGGACTTGGCTGTTGCAGATTTACATTGATGATCACTAAGAAGGTTATGTAAACAAATTGTTGTACATTTCTCATTACCTTTCTTTTCATTGCACAAAACTTGCAATCTGTTGCAGATGGAGGAAGAATCTGATTGACAATGAGCCTCTTGACAGGGACAGATTCCTTTTTTAGAGAGGCATGCAACCTTGATGATTCATTCACAGCCATAACCTTCACAAAATACGAAAAGTGAGTGACTCGCATATACGATGAGCTCAGGTAGAACTAAAAGCTAATACTCTGACTATTCATTACTCAATTCCCATACAGTTTATTCTGGAATAAGACATTTACTTACTCCACAAATTGTCATCTACCCAAAACTGAATATATTCAACTTCATGACATGGATACCACTACCAACAATGACGTAGACCAATTTTTCCAGAGTGATACACTCAGAATCTTGTCATGTTGAACAAGTGGAATTCAATGGAATAAAAATGTCCTGATTGAAGTATATAGGTTTCATGAAAAAAAAAAAAAAAAAAAAAAAGGTGGATAAGCTCATGCCTATCGTTAGCCAGGAACGCATGAGATATTACTATGATAAAATTGTTTAGTACCGTGGGGATAGTAACTATGACAAATTCTGTGCTTTCTTTGTCACGAAAAAGCTCGCGAACTTTTACCATTCTCTCTCTCAAACGCTCTAATTTGTCAGCCTGAATAAGACAAACATAATTAATGGAATATCAAAATGGGGTTAATATTAGCTCCATGATAGTTAGCTTACTGCATCCTGCCGCTTTTCTTCTTGTCCAAATACAGACTTAATGGCTGAGGTTGCTGATGCTATTTTTTGTCTAAGCTGAAACATTAAGTGGGAAGAGAAAATTAAATGTCCAGATAATAGGTAAAAAGAAGACCTAAATTTTTTTTAAAAAAAAGTATAAAAAAGAGATGCACTACTAGTAGGGACAGGAAGAATCTAACAAATAGTCTATAGATTGTTGGAGTACCATGTATTGTCCATAAAACATAAGTTATCTGATTTGCGGTAAATTTAGGTCAAAGAGGAATTGCAATAGAAACAGCAACAGAGTTTATATAAACAATTGATGCAGAACAAGCAGGAAAGAGAACGAGAAAAATAGAGAGATGAAAAGGAAAAAGAAAGTAGGAGAATAAGAGAGGCATATTATTGGACTTGAAATAGATCAATTGTTCATAATCAATCTCAAATAACCGTATCATTGTTGGATATAGCTCACGATCGAAATACACCGAATCAAATAAATGAAGCAAAAAAAAAACAGTTTCTTTTGACGGAAGAACCATAAGCACTATGCTTTCCAAGTGAGCAACTACTAAACAAAAGGATAACAATTTTTCTAAACTTGCTCGAGTTAATAACACTAACAATTATCCTAAAATTTCTCCAAGATAATAACTTCTTTTGCTAAGTCAAGCTTATCGACTCACAATCATAAGCGAAAACAAATTAAGATCACACAAAATATACCACAAAAAATGTTCCGAGGTTTCCAGTACTACCATGATTCTGAGATAATGATAATACTTCCAATTCCATCACGAACATTAAGCCTCAATGAAAAAGTAAGATTGTTTCCATACACATTTCAAGCAAGATCTCATACTGCAGTCTGGTGTCCACAAAAGATGCAGATCAAGGGAAAGGTAATCAATCAAATACGACTCCTTCAAAGTTCAAAGCTGAAGCAAAATGCTAAATTAAGCAAACATTCATTGAGGTTGTGAGAAAAGGAAGAACAAAAAACTAAAACAGCAATGAGAGCAACAACATATTTAGTGAGTGATGCGTTGAATTCAGAGATCTAATCAGGAAATCCAGTCGGCATCCATAGTAGAAACAACAGTCAATTACAACTAAGATTTTAATCCAGAACTAAGCTGTCGTTATTAATTAATCATACCTTTAATATCTTGCCTATGGAAGCATCTAAGAAGTCTGGCAGGGATAGAAGCCGTAAAGTATGACCCTGATACCCAGAGAACAGAATGTTAAATGAATGGACTAAGCCGTTAATTTGAGAACATGTTGGATAGCTTACCGTGGGTGCTGTGTCGAAAACTATGCGAGTGAACATGTTATACTCAGGAGACTCAAGAAATTGAATGACCTGGAAATAACTAGAATTAAAATCATGAAGAACCCCAAAATACACGTCAAGCACAAACAAAAAACAGATTAACCAATGGTTTAATATATACCTTGGCAATTGCTATAGCTTCATCCAAACCAGGAGGTGGTGTATCCAGTAATTCTCCGAGTTTCAACTCTCCTAACTTTTTCACGCAAATTCAAGCAACCAGTCAAATAATTACACTATGACAAAGGGCTATGCATTATTATATTCCGTCTACATGGGTTTTAAAATAATTGAGAGAAAGTCAAAGTGACCGAGACCCATTATTTTCAGACCTATATAGAAGTTCAGCCTCTAACCCATATGGCATCTTAAACATTGCATAGTCATCCTCGTCCCAATAGTTGAGAACTTTCAAGTGTTTTTCATTTTGGACAAGCAGGTGCAAGCGTGAAACTTATTAGTTTAGTGTTTAACATCTGAGCAGTATCATGTAATGTAGTAAATAGTGTGATTAAGGGGTGAGTATACAGCGTATCACTTGACACATCTCTATACTAAAAGCAATTTTCATACATACCTGGTCTACAAGCATTCCAAGGCCCATGCCATCCATGAAATCTTTAACACCAGTTCCGCCATTTTTTTGAGCTGTACTACGGAATTCCTCCCTAGCCTTTTCAGGGTTTATCTGTTGTCATGATATAAATTTTACTCACTGGGTTCGTCAGAGTAACACCACAATAAGAAGAAAGTAAATTGCTCCTAGAATTTACTCCCATATCTATAATTCTACATGGACCATATGTAATAGATATACCTAAAAGGACTAGAGACATTAATACAGTAAGTACTCCTGTGTTACCTCAAGAGCAAATAACGGAGAGTCAGGACCTTCAACTGGTACGAGCGTACCACCAGTCAAATCCTACAAGCAACCACTCATCTATCACGTTTTCGAGTTCCACTTGAAGTTCGCAGCACAACTCAAAAAAATAAGTGCCTCACCTGAGCAAACGAATCACTTAACGAATGTGCAGGATCAGTAGAAACAACAAGTGTGGGGTGGCCACTGTTTGCAAACTTCACAGCTAGAGCGGCAGCAGAACTTGTCTTTCCAACACCTCCTTTCCCACCCAGAAGGTAATACTTCCGCTCAGTACCAGAGATCATGCTCTCAAACCCAGCAATACCTTCTGCAGGAGTAGCCACTGACCTCACTGCTTGAAAAGTACAATAAGTTATTCACTTCCAAAAATCGCATTGAACTTCTTAGCTGAACTACATAACCAATTCCCTATTTTTCCAGAAAAGAAAATTGTCCTAACACTGATTATCTACATGAGAATGTTTACAATCAAATTTCCGCAGTGCAACCAAAGGAGAGGGGAATAACATCAATCTAGCTGGGATTAGAAGAAAGAAAATTAAAAAATTAGCTAAAACCAATCACGATTACTTTATGGTGATCCATAAAATTTGACTTCCCGCTAATTACTGTGCTAATTTCAGCTCCATAATAAGATCATGAGAACGGATTCATTTTTCCATCTCCATCATTTAACTGGAAAAGCCCTCCATTATCAGTCGTGGCAAATTAATTTTCTGACCGAAAATGAGTGGATACGATAGAGAATAAGCTCAGACCGCAAATAGAATGTTATCCTTAGAGGTTCTACTTGTAAACTCTGTTTAATTTCCATCTTTGAAATTGCGACAATAATAACACGTAGAAAGAAAAAAGAAACCTCCATTCAACACCGTTCTCCTCCCTCCCACTTCAATAATTTCACAGAGGAAATAATATCCAGCAATCACCAACGATTGTTCATGTATATTTGTTCAACACATTTGGTCACCCAATAGTCTTGAGAATTAATGCGCAAGTAGTTACGAAATTTCCAATCGAAATCGAAGCAGGTAACAAACAAATTAGGATATGGCATCAAAAAAAGGGAAGAAAACACGATGAAGAGAATGAAATTGCTGCAAAATCACCTTGGAGAAGTTTTCTGGGCGGTTTTGTTGAAGATGAAAGTGAAATGAAACGGAAACTTTTGGCGACGAAGGGTGGAGCTAAGGGCTTGGGATGATGAGAGAGCAAACCTACCATTGCCATAGAATTTCTTGAAGTTAAACAGCGAATACGAGGAGAAAAAGTAGAAGGAAGACACAAGCTCCCCATGGCTATGGCTTCTGCTTCTCTGGCAAATGAGAGAATTTGCTCGGAATAATTTGGAACTTCAGCTTCAGCTTCAGCCTCGACTCCAACTACTTGATCCGGATCCGCATATCGGGTCGGGCCAACCCGGGAACATTGAACCGCCTTCTATCTTATCCGACCATAGATAGTCGAACCAAATTCTAATTTATTAAGCTAAATAAATAAAACTCTTAATATTCTCAAAAATACTTAACAAAAAAAATACCCTTAAATTTTAAAAATATTTTTTTTTTATTAATACCATGTTTTTAAAATACCCATAAAATTTTATAGGTACTATTAACACATTTAACATTTATTTTTTCGAAAATAAATTTCAGTGACAACATGTGGACGAAACTATTTATCGACACCTCATAAATTATCTCACTTTTTAATGTTAATTTTGAAAGTTCATTAGTATTTTTGAAACATGGCGATAAACGTGAGATTATTTTCTGATACTTATGTGTGTGAGCCATCATAGTCCAACATCAATCCAAGCAAAAATGGAAATGATGTACCCACATTGAACCGACCGACCCAACATGACTAGAACATGACTAGCGATTCGATGTAAATTTTTAACGCTAAGCATTAAAATTGGAAGTGTTCATATGACACAGTAACCAAATCAACTCCGACTATTCCAACCCAAAAGTTGGATTATATTTTTTTTAATTGAGTTGAATTATTTGAAAATCGAAAATTCAATAAAGTTAACATATTTTTGTCCGATAAACCCAATTAACCAACAAGCTCGAAAACCCAATTAACCAACAAGCTCGAAAAATAGGATCGCAACTTAACCCCCACCAAATTATACTCTACTCCTAAAAAGATTAATTGATATTAATGTCAGTGATGACTCGTAAATATTTAATATTTAAATTTTATAAAATTTTAATTATTAATATAGCATTATTTAAATAATATAATAATTAAAAAAAAAAAAAAAAAAAAANATCTATTACACTCACTCTCACATATCCGCCGTGATTCCCCTCCTCGAACGTGTATTTCAACACCTCGTTGCCGGAGATCAGTTCTAGAATCACTACTCCGAACGCGTAAACGTCGATTTTCTGGCTCATCGTCCCGTNATCACAGAATCACAGCCAAAATTTGGGAGCTTGTCTAAAAAAATAAATATAAATTTATAAGAGATAAAATAATAATAAACTTTGAAGGAACCCGTTTATTTATGGGCAGATATATAAAGAATTCATGTCATACTAATATTATGCACATAATGTCGCCCAGAAAAAAATTAAAATCTCTCCAAAATTATATTAAAAATTAAACTCTGACCCCAAAAAATAGCGGAAATTAAATTTAATTAAGAAGAATTACCAAAAAGAAAAAAAAAAATTGATGTACAGTGTGTGCCGACTGTCGTCTCACATTCCCCTGTCATGCTTTCACCGAGGAGCAAATGAAGCCGACATGTCGACAGGCTTCCCAATGCTCTCAGCCCACCGCCTCGATTCCAGAAACAGCTTCGATATCTTCACGGCAACCCGACCGATATCCGGCCGCTTATCCGGGTCCTCCTCCACACATTCCAACCCGACAACCACCATCTTCTCCGCCACCTCCATCGGAAAAGAATCCTTCAATCTCCGATCCACCCATGTCCGAACCCCACCGACCCCACTTTCCACCGCCTTTCTCGCTGTCTCTATTACACTCACTCTCACATATCCGCCGTGATTCCCCTCCTCGAACGTGTATTTCAACACCTCGTTGCCGGAGATCAGTTCTAGAATCACAACTCCGAACGCGTAAACGTCGATTTTCTGGCTCATCGTCCCGTTCGCCATCATCTCCGGCGCTATATACCCTCTCGTCCCTTCCAATTTCATCTTCTTACTATTCGACCGCTTTGGTTGCCTGTATGTCGTAATCTCTAATTCGTCTCCTTCTTCCTCCTCCCCCACCATAGCCAACTCGCCGCTGAGCTCCGCGGCGCCGAAATGGCAAATTTTCGGAGTTAGGGTTTCATCGGTTATTACAATGCTGGAGCTCTTGATGTGATTGTGGATGAATTTCATGTCCAATCCAGAGCAATGGTGGATGTAATCGAGTCCGTGCGCCAAATCGGCGGCAATCTGCATCCGAGAAATCCAGGTCGAAAGGACGGTAAAATTAGGGTTCCTCGGATTGCGAAGACATTCTGCGAGACTTGCTCCAGCGATAAATTCGTACACCAAATAAATATAATTCCCCGAAATCGACGCGCCGAGTAGCTTCACCAGATTGTTATGGTGGCTCCGGCAGATAACAGACAACTGATGCTTCAACTCCGGCAACTCAATCGGGCGGAGCAATTTCCGCTGGAAGACGATAACGTCTTTTCCCCTAATTAAGCACCGCCACGAAGTGGCGGACGAAGACGAAGAGAACGGTTTGGAGATGAAACCGTTCGTTGCAGAACGAATCTCAGAAAACTCGTAAATCAGAGGATTATCGGGAAGAGATTCCTTGAAACTAGCAAGAGAAGCGCGACTAGAAGCGGAAGATTTCGACGAATTCTTAGTACTCGATTTCGTATCCGTAGTGGTGACATTGTAACTCGCAAAATCCACAGAACTGGACGGATCCGGATGCGAAGACGACGCAGTAGCGAAGGATTTCGATGTTCGTTGATGGCGAGAAGATCTAGGGCTCTTGGGCTCGATCACATCCGTGCTTTTCTTAGATTTGCACATCGGAGTGACGAAATACGAAATCGAAGATCAGAAAACATAAGGACAGAAACGGCGTCGTCTTCGCCGTCGCCGTCGAGATTGAGCGTCTGAATGGGGAAATCCAGGTGGTGGAGTAATCTAGGGTTTTGTCTGCAACAGAAATTGAATACTTTCAGTCATGTCGCTGTCAATCGGAGAAGACAACCCCAAAACGACGACGAAGAGCCGAGTTTAGAAACGGTTCTTGAAAATAAATAAAAAAATTAAAATAAAATCGTCCGATAATTTTCTACGCCGGCAATTCCACGCGGGTGTGTTAGCCTTTGATTCCTCCAGGGATTAATTTATAATTAAAAAGAAATTAAGAAGAAAAGGCATTTTCATACATTTATTTTTATGTTGAAAAAAAAAAACTCTATTTTCGTGCATTTTAAAATTATTATTTAATTTAAATCGTAGTTTAAAGTTGTATAATTTCATGGATATTAGAAAAATTCAATATTCATAATATTTAAAAGATTAATTAAAATTAAACATAATTTATTTATTTCTTGGACTAAATAAAAATAAATAAATATTTAGTATTCTACACGTCTTTTATCAATTAGAAACAATAAAGTCACATAGTTGTTTAGTGACATTAATAGATATGAAAAAAATAATAATAATAATTAAAAATTATATTTTTTTATGAAAAAATAAATGTGAGACCGTTATTGAATTTAAAAATTAAGCAATTGACAAAAAATATATATATTTAAAAAAAAAATTAAAAGAGTAAACATAATTATAGAAGATATTTTGTAGAAGTTTATATGCAATGAGGGATATCATGATGATGTATATTATATATAAGTTATGATGATGTATATTATATGATATAATGTTTGAAATATATATATATATATATAGAAAAATACAAGATTAATGTTATAAACCAAACTTCTCCCACTAATCCAACTTTGATGTTGACCATTTGGACTCGGATGAAAAAGTCTTATTATAATCATTATTAGACGAAAATAAAAAAATTAAATGATTTAATATTACTTTACATTTATTTATTGTTTATTTCTTTTTTATAAGCTTGATATTCATTTAATTTTGTTTAGTATTTAATATTTGAATTAGTTTTTATTGAGTAAATTGAGATTTATTTAAAATTAAATTATAATGTTAAGAATTATAAAGAAGTTTAAAAATGAAATAAAAAATAAACTGATTAAAAATTATTTCCACATTCTGTTTCAACACAAATTCAAAAGTAGGCCTTATTATAGCTTACCCACTAATGATTTAATATGACTAAGATAAATATGAATTAATCATTGAAAAATAAAACAACACTTTTATCCTTTTAACATAAGGTCAAGATTTATACTTGATATAATATATAGTTTATGAAGTTTATTAATTCCCTTGCAGTATGCTTTATTGCCAAACAAAACATGAATGTCCCACTCCAAATACAATACGTCAAGGAACAACAAAAGCTTAACCCCACTATACTTTCCATTCACGTATCTTGTTTGATAATGCTTGTGTTTTTTTTTTTTTTAATAATAAAAAAACCTTCCTCGTACTCATTTTCGTCACCTATTTCATTTCTCGTCCCTACAAAAATTTCTTATTCCCACCGTCTACCATTTCTCGATCTACATAATCTCGTTCCCAACTCCCATTTATCCGGTCTACATAATACATAATCCCGTCCCCGAATCCAATTCATCCAATCAATGTAATACATAGTCCCTTCCCCAAATCCCATTTATCCGGTCGACGCAATACGGGCAATAAACAATCCCGTCCCCGGGTCCCATTTATCCGGTCGACGCAATAAACAATCCCGTCCCCGGGTCCCATTTATCCGGTCGACGCAATAAACAATCCCGTCCCCGGGTCCCATTTATCCGGTCAACGCAATACACAATCCCGTCCCCGGACCCCATTTATCCGGTCAACGCAATACACAATCCCGTCCTGGGACCCCATTTATCCGGTCAACGCAATACACAATCCAAATCCTTACAAAGCTAACCAATAGGACCTTTAAACCATTTGGAACGAGGAAGAAGAAGCAATGGGTCATAACATTTTTAAGAATCAGAGCCACAGTGTCAAGCAATTATCAATAATGGGTTCACAATTAAGTCAAAAAGCACACAGTTCAGAACCTTTATCATTCTTCATTTCTAAGTCAAATTAGAGATTCTAAAACAAACCCACATCAGATTCAGAATTAAGCAGAATAATGTTCATGAAAATGGCAGAAAATGAAGATGAACACTGCAGATCATGATCAAAAACTTCAGAGATTAACATTAACTTAAAAACCATACACTGATAAGACGACACTCTAATGGGAATTGCATAAGCAATTCTCTCCAGATTCTTCAAGTGAAATGAAAAAGCTACAAAACGCGTAAAGAAATAGTGAAAACTCCATTAGTTTCAGTTAGTATTTCCATAAACCTGAAGCGCATCGCCGGTGAGTCGACAGATTCTCCACTCCGGCAAGATTTGCGCACCCATTTCCTCGTAAAATTGGATTGCGTTTGTGTTCCAATCAAGCACCACCCACTCCACTCTCCCGTAATCCATTTTCACCGCCTGTTTCGCCACCGCCGACAGCAATATTTTCCCCAAACCCTTCCTCCGGTAGCACTCTCTCACGAAGATATCCTCTATATAGAAACCTGGCTTCGCCAAGAAGGATGAGAAATTGGGGAAAAATAGAACAAATCCAGCAACCGCGATGTTTTNCCGGTAGCACTCTCTCACGAAGATATCTTCTATATAGAAACCTGGCTTCGCCAAGAAGGATGAAAAATTGGGGAAAAATAGAACAAATCCAGCAACCGCGATGTTTTCATCTTCCGATTTGAAAATCTCCCGTTCTGGATCTTCCACAGGGAGATCAGAATTGATGATGTGAACGACGGGGGTGTAGTTAGGGTTAGCGTTATGAGGGGAGTTTTCGGGGAAGGGTTTAGGGGAAACTTCGAGGATGAAAATGGTGAACGATCGGAACGGCGGATCGGAGAAGAGATTGGCGGAGAGAGCAGATTCGGTGGCGGAGAAGAGATGGGTTAAGCGTTCGAAGACGGCCATTTGGTGGATGAGTTTGTGAATGTGAGGGACGTCGGAAGGGGTAGCAAGACGAACTCGTGAGAACAGAGGGTGACCGATTGGAGTAGAACCCGCCGGAACTGTGTTGGGCGGCGTTGGCGTTGGAGTCGGAGCCGGCGGAGGAGCAGCGGCGGCCATTATCGGTGAAGCGACGGAAAGCCGATCGGACTGAGTGAAGTTGCAGAAATATCGAAGAAGCGGTTTTCTTGAGCGATGAGGAAATTGTATCCTCGCAGATTTGATTTTAAGCACTTTGAGAAGGGTAAATATGTCTTTTCCACAATAATGATCAGGAAATTTCTAGATACTAGCTGAGTCACTCGTTCAGTAAACCTTTTATCCATATTTCTACCAAATTAAAATAATATAAATAATTATTTATGCATTTTTTAAATACAATTTTGATTTCGGGGAGGACAGGGAAGCCTTCTTTGTCTACGTCTCTGTCCCCGTCTCTTATTTCAATTTCCATCCCTTTATTTGTGTCTTAGTTTTGATTATATATAGTGGGGGAAGGGTCGGGGCCAGGATAGGGACGAGAATATAAACTCTTTACCCGTATAGCTAATAGGGAGAAATCTCTCTCTGATCCCTCACTCGTTCCTGGTTTAAAGAATGTTTCTCCACTTTATTTGGAGTGACAGCCCGAGTTAAACAGACATCTCTAATATACACTTAATTTTTCAGTGGACGAAATAGGAGGCCGAACTCGATTAGAGATGCTTTACGACTAGGGCATGGCTCGAGAATCACTCACCTCCAATTGCTTCTATCACAACCGACACTTCAAAGCTAGGTGGAGGTGAGTTGTGGTACCTTTCATCCTTCCTTTTGTGTCATCATTCGTACTTTTCTTTCTTTTTACTTTTCTTGACTTGTCTAAGTGAATCAACCAGAACATCTGACTAACTAGACCAAAACTCGTTGCCTTTAACCTTTGACAATCCGACCTAAACTCCTATTTATTTTTTATAAATTTAAAAGCAAAGATTTTGCTAGTGACAAGTAGACGCCTGGACTCAGTTAGAACCGAGCTCAGTAGGTTAGGCTACTCATTAGCTCTTGAGCTCCTTGATGGGCTCAAGAAAGGTAATCACCAAGCCAAGGTTTCCATTCCAGAACCCCTAAATTTGAAGGAAGAGCCAAAGTGATTTACTATTATATTCATACTCGGTCAATCTCCTATTCAAATGAAAAAGGACGTAATCGAGGTAGATCGAGTAGTAAACCAAGAGTTCGATTCAATTCGTTTAAACCCGTCGTTATTTCCTTCTTACATTACATATAAACACAACTATCAATCGAGCTACTTTGCTCGCTCCCGAACATAACCCAATTTTGTGGTTCCTATTACACAAACACGAACAAACACAAATCAAAACAACAACAAAATCATAAATCAAACCATCTAGTTGATAGGTAGAGGAACACCATTCCACCCTTTCAAACACTCCAACATCGGATCAATCAACTTCCCACCTGAAATAGCTAAGAACACCTTATCAAATTCTTCCCCAGGAGATTTGATTTCTTCCCCTGTTAATAAACTCGTCCCCAATCCTTCTCTCACAAACTTATACAATGGGTATGATCTACATTCCTTGATTTGATTCGGAATCGTCGAGTTTTCGTTTTCAAATTGAATTCTTGTATGTTCTACCTCTTTTGGCAGTAGTGTTCTTAGTTCTTCCTCAAATTCTCCAATCTTATGAAAAATCGAAGTGTTCATAGCTTGTTCTTTCTCCCCATTCCTCAAAGCTTGATCCACAAGAACCTGTCTTAGCTTCTCCATTAATGGGTATGTACCACTGCAAGGATCATCAATATAACTGAATATCTGTTCTCGATCAACCACTTGAAGCAGATGTTTTTCACTGAATCGAATCGGATGAAGCTCGCCATTATACTTAGTGATTAGAACTTTCTTCACTACTTGACTGATTGTGTTCTTCACTGTGTTCTTCAAATTCTCCTCCAAGTGTCTCAAATCAATAGCTTGGCAAAGGGCTACCAAGAAAGTAGTGGACATCAGCTTCAAGATCTCCACGGCCTCCTCTGTTTTTCTGGATGATATCAATCCCAATGAGTTTACATCTTGGTTGTGTTGCTCGGCGCTTTGGACATGGTTGGTGACAGGGTTAGCTAAGAATTGAAGCTCAGAGCAATACGATGCCATGGCGATTTCAGCTCCTTTGAATCCATAATCCAAGCTGGGATTACGACTTGCTGAGAGATTTGAAGGTAACCCATTGTTGTAGAAATCGTTTACCAGCTCTGAGAATTGAGCAAACATGAGCTTACCAATTGAAGCTATGGCTAATCTTGTGTTGTCCATTGATACTCCAATGGGTGTCCCTTGGAAATTCCCTCCATGTAATGCTCTGTTTCTTGACACATCGATTAATGGGTTGTCGTTTACTGAGTTGATTTCTCTCTCGATCATCTTCGTTGCAGCTCGGATGACCTCAATTTGTGGCCCGAGCCATTGTGGGGATGTTCTTAATGCATATCTGTCTTGTTTTGGCTTCTGTAATGGGTCGATTTCGTGCTGTTTTTGAGCTGATTTTACATAAGAGCTGCCGGATAATATATGTTCCATTACCGCCGCCGCTTCGATTTGTCCTGGATGATGTTTCAATTTATGCGTTAAATGGTCGGTGAATTCGGGCTTTCCTTGCATAACTTCAGCGAAGACAGCCGACAAGACGACAGACAAAACAGCCAAAATGTTAGCTTCGAAAAGCACCATGGACGCCAAGCCAGACCCGACGGCGGTGCCATTGACAAGCGCGAGGCCTTCTTTAGGCTGTAATTCGAAGAACCCACCATGGATTCCGGCTAGCTCGAAGGCTTTGGATGGGTTAATGAGCTCGCCGGAAGGTCCGACAGCTTTGGAATTTGGTCGTCCGATTAAGAGGGCAGCTATGTAAGACAGAGGAACTAGATCGCCTGAGGCTGTTATGGTTCCTCTTAGTGGTAAACATGGAGTAATGTTGTGGTTTAGAAACTTGGCTATGGCTTCCAAAACCTCGAATCTAATGCCGGAATAGCCCTGTAATAGAGTGTTGATTCTTACTAACATGGCGGCTCTTGTCGCCGCCGGTGGCAGTTTATGAGAAGATTCTGCGCCGGTGCCAAAGATTCCGGCGTTCAAAAACCTGTGAAAGGAAACAAAAAAATGTCAAACAATTAAAATTAAATGATTATCAAATAAATTAATGAAATTAATTAGATATATGCAACTCAACAAATTGAATGAAAATTGAATAAATCAACGATTTTATTTTTTTAAAATAAAGTCAGAATTTAATTGGTCAAATAATTTGAGTCATTTTGAATCAAAAATAAAAAATAAAATGTCAATTATACAAATAATCGAATGCTTTATATCTACACAAAATCATAAATTTAAATTAAATTATTGAGATTTTAATGATCCACGATATTCTTTTTATTTATTTATTTATTATTATTATTATTTTAAGTATAATATAAAGACTTCAAAATTTATTATTTTTTATTTCCAAGTTGGCCTTTACCTACCACAAAGTTCATTAATCTATTAAAAATTATTTATTTTTTAAAATTATTTTTTATTATTTACAAAATTCGGAAATTTTACCAACCACAATCTCCTTTTTTTTTTTATTTAAAAATAAATAAAAAAAACATAAATTTTGATTTTTTTAAACATTATATTTCATAAATTATATAAAAAGCTTGAGATACCTAATAATAACTACTTACCTTATAAAAAAATAAATAGATAAAATTAAATAAAATTTTAAATTTAAGTTTATAATTTATATTAAAATTAATTACCGACCTAATAAGTTCTCGTTGAAGAGCTCCGCCCTGTCGAGTTCTCCGATGGGAGGTTGCACCGAAGCCGGTGGTGACGCCGTAGCTATCGGTTCCTTTATTCATACTCTCCATCACCCAATCGCTGCTGGCCTTGACCCTGGCTCGGCTCTCCTCCGCCAGCGCCACCGTGACATTCCCGCCGGCGGCGTTGGCAATGGCGGCAACTTGAGCAATCGTCAAGCTCTCGCCACCAAGCCGGACCACCGGGTTTCGATACTCCTCCACCATCTTTGTCACTAAATCCAAATGGCTTCCTTTCATCGCCTCCGCCGCCGCACCCCAGTTTAACGGGTCGGAATAAGAGTCGCCGTTGGTGTTACAAAGGTTCAATGTGGCGGCGGCGGCGGCGGCGGTGGTGCCGTTTTGGTGATTGAGCGCCATGGAAAGCGGCGGAGATTAGAGAAATGGGAGAGAAATTTTGATCGGAGGGATTTGATTGGGTTACCAGAATTCTGCGGCGTTTTATAGAGAGAGTAATTGATGGTCGGGTGGGGTTAGCCGATGGGTTAGTTGAGAACTGATTATGACCGTCCGATCAGTGTGGGGGAGGAGATTTCGACACGTGGCGATATGGTGTTTGGTGTATAAGCGCGCTTAGTGGGAGGGGAAAAAGAAGGTGGGTGAAGTAGCCGTATCTGACATGCCGACCTTGCTTTGCTAAATATAATTAAGGTCAATTCTTTTTTTTTTTTTTTTTTTTTTTTTTTTTTTTTTTTTTTTTTTTTTTTTTTTNATATTTTAGCCCATTTTAATATTTTTGATGCCATATTAATAAAAATAAAATAAATTTAAATTTTTAAAAGTTTAATTTAAAAAATTAAACAAAACACTGACTTTTTAAAATAAAAAAGAAAAAATATCATTATTAATATCCTTAATTTATATAAAAAAAATTATTATTAATATATGAATAAAAACGGTCTATTTTTAATTATTTTAATTTTTAAAAAATTAAGATAATTAATGTTACTTTTTTAAAATTTAGGTTCTTTTCAAATTTTGGTATTAATAGTTAATTGATTTTTTTTAATAAAAAAAATTGTTTGATAATAAAATTATTTGACTTATTTTTTTTATTGAATATATGTATTAATTTTTATTAAATTTTAATCATCCTCATAATGAAATTAAAAATTACTGTAAACTCGGGTTTTTTTTGTCAAATAAAATGAAATATTTATCAAAGTTTTTTTTTTACGTGACAGATTTGAAACTTTTTTTTATTTCTCGATCCAAGTTTAAGATACGAAGCTCTACTAGTCCTTTACTCTCAATTTTACCTCGACGATGTCGTAGATAATTCGAACAACTTAACGGAGTGTAAAAACATGTCTCAATTTTTTTTTTTTTTTTTTTTTTAANGGGTTCTTTTTAAATTTTGGTATTAATAGTTAATTGATTTTTTTTAATAAAAAAATTGTTTGATAATAAAATTATTTGACTTATTTTTTTATTGAATATATGTATTAATTTTTATTAAATTTTAGTCATCCTCGTAATTAAAAATTACTGTAAACTCGGGTTTTTCGTCAAATAAAATGAAATCTTTATCAAATGTTTTTTTTTTTTACGTGACAGATTTGAAACTTTTTTTTTTTTATTCTCGATCCAAGTTTAAGATACGAAGCTCTACTAGTCATTTACTCTCAATTTTACCTCGACGATGTCGTAGATAATTCGAACAACTTAACCGAGTGTAAAAACATGTCTCAATTTTTTTTTTTTAAGAGTTTACCGTTTCAACGAACTTCATTAATGCTCATTATAAAAAAGTAACAAATTTTTGTTTTTGGTTTCATTTGATCATTTTGATTAATAGTCATTTTATGAGTTAGTTGTATAATTAATTTATTTCCTGTTATATGGTTGGATTTTTTTTTTTTTTAAAAAAAAGTTAAATTAATAAAAGTATTTATCTAAAAAAATACTCTTAAATTTTCGTACTTTTAAAATTTTAAAATTAGAATTAAAACTTTTTATTTTTATAAATAAAAAATAAAATAAAAAAATATTGTTTTAAAATCTCTCCCTAACAGATTATTTCCAAAAAAAATTTGAATTTTGATGTTATAATGAGTAGAAACCTCTGCTAGTAGATGCATTTTAAAAACTTTGAAGGGAAAACTAAAAAAAAAAACAATATCTACTAGCGGTAGGCTTGAGTTGTTACAAATGATATCATAGTCCATCATCGAATAGTGTGAGACACTGCTTGGAATAGGGCTAGACCCTCTTCATAGTAGATGACAATATCTACTAGCGGTAGACTTGAGTTGTTACAAATGGTATCATAGTCAGTCATCGGACACTGCGAGACACTGCTCGGAATACGACTAGACCCTCTCCATAATAGATGACAATATCTACTAGCAGTTAGCTTGAGTTATTACAAATGGTATCATAGTCAGTCATCGGACACTGCGAGACACTGCTCGGAATACGACTAGACCCTTTTCATAGTAGACGACAATATCTACTAGCGGTAGGCTTAAGTTGTTACAGATGGTATCATAGTCAGTCATCGGACACTGCGAGACACTGCTCGGAATACGGTTAGACCCTCTCCATAGTAGATGACAATATCTACTAGCGGTAGGNTTGCTTAAAAATAAAAACAATGAATTATTAATTTGTGTGCCTAGGTGAAGAGTTTACCGTTTCAACGAACTTCATTAATGCTCATTATAAAAAAGTAACAAATTTTTGTTTTGGTTTCATTTGATCATTTTGATTAATAGTCATTTTATGAGTTAGTTGTATAATTAATTTATTTCCTGTTATATGTTTGGATTTTTTTTTTAAAAAAAAAAAGTTAAATTAATAAGAGTATTTATCTAAAAAATACTCTCAAATTTTCGCACTTTTAAAATTTTAAAATTAGAATTAACACCTTTTTATTTTTATAAATAAAAAATAAAAGAAAAAAATATTGTTTTAAAATCTCTCCCTAACATATTATTTCCAAAATAATTTGATGTTATAATAATTTCCAAAAATAATATCTACTCGCTGTAGGCTTGAGTTGTTACAAATGATATCATAGTCAGTCATCGGATAGTGCGAGACACTACTCGGAATAGAGCTAGACCCTCTTCATAGTAGACGACAATATCTACTAGCGGTAGGCTTGAGTTGTTACAGATGGTATCATAGTCAGTCATCGGATAGTGCGAGACACTACTCGGAATAGGGCTAGACCCTTTTCATAGTAGACGACAATATCTACTAGTGGTAGGCTTGAGTTGTTATAAATGGTATCATAGTCAGTCATCGGATAGTGCGAGACACTACTCGGAATAGAGCTAGACCCTCTTCATAGTAGATGACAATATCTACTAGCGGTAGGCTTGAGTTGTTACAGATGGTATCATAGTCAGTCATCGGATACTGCGAGACACTGCTCGGAATAGGGCTAGACCCTCTCCATAGTAGATGACAATATCTACTAGCGGTAGGCTTGAGTTGTTACAAATGGTATCATAGTCAGTCATCGGACAGTGCGAGACACTGCTCGGAATACGGCTAGACCCTTTTCATAGTAGACGACAATATCTACTAGCGGTAGGCTTGAGTTGTTATAAATGGTATCATAATCAGTCATCGGATAGTGCGAGACACTACTCGGAATAGGGCTAGACCCTCTCCATAGTAGATGACAATATCTACTAGCGGTAGGCTTGAGTTGTTATAGATGGTATCATAATCAGTCATCGGATAGTGCGAGACACTACTCGGAATAGGGCTAGACCCTTTTCATAGTAGACGACAATATCTACTAGTGGTAGGCTTGAGTTGTTATAAATGGTATCATAATCAGTCATCGGATAGTGCGAGACACTACTCGGAATAGGGCTAGACCCTCTTCATAGTAGATGACAATATCTACTAGCGGTAGGCTTGAGTTGTTACAAATGGTATCATAGTCAGTCATCGGACAGTGCGAGACACTGCTCGGAATACGGCTAGACCCTTTTCATAGTAGACGACAATATCTACTAGCGGTAGGCTTGAGTTGTTATAAATGGTATCATAATCAGTCATCGGATAGTGCGAGACACTACTCGGAATAGGGCTAGACCCTCTTCATAGTAGACGACAGCGGTAGGCTTGAGTTGTAATAAATGGTATCATAATCAGTCATCGGATAGTGCGAGACACTACTCGGAATAGAGCTAGACCCTCTTCATAGTAGATGACAATATCTACTAGCGGTAGGCTTGAGTTGTTACAGATGGTATCATAGTCAGTCATCGGACAGTGCGAGACACTGCTCGGAGTAGGACTTGAGTCTCTCCATAATAGACGCGTTTCGAAACCACGAGGGAAAACCCAGAACAAAAACATTATTTAAAATCGAAAATAAAATTAGGTTTTTTTTTTTTTAGTGGAATGAAATATTATTTAAAATAATTTCTCTCTCTAAAATGATAAAAATAATTTCTTCACCTACCAAAAACATTAGAAAATTTCTCACCAAACCCACTAAAGTCAATTGCTTAAATTTTATTAGGATTTTTGGAAATCTCTCTATGTGTGTGTGAAAAGAAAAAAATGTGTGAGTAGGATAACAGCTCATTTATCATTTTTGAAACATTCAAGCCTCAAATAATTAAATGATATTATTATTAGAAAATAATAATAATAATAATAATAATAATAATAATAATGTGTCGCCCGCTAGCAAGCATCACGTGATTGTTTGTATAGGATCATTCAATTTTCGGTAATGTTTTGTTGTTATTTTAATAGCTATACATTTATGATCTTCGAATTGGAAAAGTAGGGTTTGTTAAGAGGATGGAATGATGTCGTGGATGTGTTCATCGTCGACTTAATTTCTTGATTTGGAAACCTTGGATTAAAGTTGAGAATTTTATAGCTACTTCATTAATTTTTATATTATTTTCGTAAGGTTCGATGAATTATTATTATTATTATTATTTTTTTTTTTTTTTATATAAGATAATAAATGTACTGAAAAATAGCAAATATTATCTTCTTTGACTTTGACTGACTCGTTACGTATTGTCATCAGGTTCATAGTCTTAAAACGCGTCTATTAGGTAGATGCTTCATCGCCCTTATAAGGAATGATTTGTTATCCTCCCCAATTGATGGATTCTCACTAGGGGTGTACATGGTCCGGGTTGGGTTGGGAGATTTTTTTAACCCAACCCAAAAGTTCGGGTTGGTTGGATTGGTAACCCAACCCAACCCAATCCTCGGGTTGGGTTTGGGTTGAGTTGTTCCTCTATTTTCGGGTTGGGCTTGGGTTGAGTTATTCTTAGATTGGCTTAAGTACTGGCAAACCCATTAGTACAAAAGAGTTATTAATATATTTTATATATTTTTATTTAGCTCGGGTCAACCGGAAGGTTTTGCCCACGAACTCGAAACCGAACCGATTCAGTTTGGGTTCCGAAAAATGAACTCAACTCTACCCGAAATGCTAATCAACCCAACCCAACCCTTATAGTTTGGGTTGGGTTGGTCCGGGTTGAATGTACACCCCTAATTCTCACAATCCATGTCCCTTGGGGGGCCAGCGAGACACCTGTCCGGTGTCTAACCGGTTACATATCACAATCAGCCTCACAGTCTTAAAATGCGTATGTTTCTACACGCTTATAAAGAAAAGTAGGGTTCGATAAGAGGATAGAATGTGGTCGTGAATGCGTTCATCGTCTTTGTTTATATTGACTTAATTGAGACTAACTGTGCTTTTTGAAATTCGAAAATTCTTAAAAAAAGATTGTTTATTGTGTACGTGTTCACGTTAATTAGATTAACTCGCACTACTCAACCCAAACCATAAAAGTTAGATTGAATATTTTAAAATTTTAAGTGGATGAGCGAGTTGAAATTTTTTTGTTGGGTCAACTCCACCAACATAAAAACACGATTCCAACCTAATTTAACCGAACTCTACCCTACTTTTAAAATTGATACGAAAATTTAGGAATATTTGACGTTTGCTTATGAATATTTAATATTTGAAATTTATGAGATTTTAGTTATTAAATAAAAAAAAAACCCGACAAGAACCCAACCCTCTATCTTTAGGTTAGGTCACGAACTCTATTGAGATTGCTCGGGTCACAAACCTAACTTAATCTAAATACGTGAGATTTGGGTACCATAGCCCCGTCTCCTTCAATGGCCTTTTGTACATATGGGCTTTCCTTTTTCAAACCCTAAACCATAATAGGCAAACAAGGACCCGTAAAGAAACATCGTAGATTATAAGATTTCACGTTGGTTCGAGAGAAGAACGAAACTTTCCTCATAAAAGTGTGAAAACCTCTCTTACGTGTTTTAAAATGGTGAGACTGACAACGTTACGTAACAGACTAAACTGGACAATAACTACGGACATAATTATTGTAAAAAAATAAAGGATATTTATATGCAAGAATAAAATTAAATAAATCAAACACATGAATTAATATCAATTTGACTTATGAATCCTTTAATTAAATTTACTCACTTTATTTATTATTTTTTTAAAATTGACTAAATCCACAATAAACTAGTAAAATTAATTTTGAAATAATGACTAACAATTATAATTAATTAATATTTTCTTTACGCATTAAATTTAATTTGATAAGACTTAAAATTTTAAATTAAGGAGAAAATGCATTTAAGGTATCCAAATATTTAAAATAAAATTTATATATTTTTAATTATTTAATATTCTAATTGCAACAAATTTCTAAAATAGGAAATAATTAATTAATTTCAAAGTTGAAATTTAAATGTGGTTTTTGCCCTTTCCAAAATTAAATATAGAATTTTGCTAAATTAATTATACCTTTAAACTTAAAAAAAAAAAAAAATCTATAAAATATATTTATTTAATTTAAAAGTTACTTTATTTCAAAAATATTTTTATGTCAAAAGTTTCATTAATATTCTCCCATTTAAAAAAAAAAAATTAAAATACACTACCGTCATTATTATGTTTTAAAAGTGTAAAATAATTTTTTTAAAAATATTTATTATTATAGATAAAATTATCTTTAAATTTTTTTAAATTATTTTTTGTAACAATATTTTTAAAATTTTTTTAAAATTTTAAAGACATTTTTGAAGTTTTTTTTTTTTAAAAGAAGGGTATTAATTAAAATTTTTAAAAATTTAAAGATTATTTTAAAAATAAAGTATTAATATTTTTTATTAAAATTTATTTTTTCAATAATTTTTTTAATTTTTACAAAGTTTTAAGTGAAATTTTAAAAGATTTATGGCTATTTTTAGACAAAAATTTCACACACGTCAGCACGAAGACGCTGGTCAAAGATTTGACGACGGTAATAACAGAGATGTTACAGCCGGTAGCCGGTAGCCGGTAGCCAGTAGCCCCATTGCCATAATTTCCATACAATAGGTACACGTCACCATCTTCTCTTAACTTAAAACATAAGGAAATTTCTTCCCCACTAAGTTACCTAACCCTACCAACAAAAATATGCCACCCTATCCCAAATTATCATTCTTTCCGACTTAATTTAAATGCTATTACGTAGCTTTGGGTCGGTGACACGTTGAATTTTTGTCTGATATTCTAATAAATTTCTTTCCAACTTAATTTAGCTGTTATTACGTAGCTGGGGTCGATGGCACGTTGAATTTTTGTCTGATATTCTAATAAATTTATACTCCAAATCACTGATAGATTAAATTCATCATTCATACTCATTCGTTATTATATTATAACACCTCGAACCCACGATTCAGAATTCGAATTTGACACCTCACGACGCTAACACTTTCCTACTTGTCGTTTCAAATTGGGTCTTTTTAGCATAATGTGAGATCCCGATTGGAGAATGAACTAAGCATTTCTGATAAGGGTGTGAAAATCTCTCTCTAACAGACACATTTTAAAAACCATGAGGCTAATGATGATATGTAACAGGTCAAAGTTACTAGCAATGGGCCTACCTACCTTTCTTTTACTGAGTGTCAGAGTATCTTAGAATCATATATCGCTAATAAATATAAAAATAATTTATAGCTAATAAGAAAATTAAGTAAAAATGTTTAAATAGACAATAATTTTAATTAATTTTTTTTTAAAAAAATAATAATAAAATTTAAACCCATTGAAAAGGTTTACCGGGAATTGTTCATGTTTTATTTGCGTGCCAAAGTTGGTAACTGTAAACGAAGAGGCCATATTTGCAGAGAGCAGCAATTTCAATCTTCACATGTAGAAGACGAACTTTTGGAATTGATTCCCCAACTTTTGATTCTTCTCCATTCCGAGTTTGCAGCCTTTCATTTTCAACGGATGCTTTTGGTTTCCACTGTTCTTCTTCCCACCTAATCGCTCAGGTTTCAACTTCATCGTTCTTCTTTTGTTGTTGTTGTTGTTTCTCATTTGAATCTGAAGTTTGTTTTTCTCATCTGCATGTCTCTGTTTTCTCCGATTCAGCTTGGAAGTTTTCATCGGAATGGGATTCTTCAGCACCGTATTCGGAATTCTCGGATTCGGAATCGGACTTCCTCTCGGACTCTTGATCGGATTCTTACTTTTCGTCTACTCGGAGCCTAAAGATGTTAAGGTAATTTCAGTTTGAGTTTGCAGTTTTTGCATCTGTTGCATTGGTGAAATCGGTATGTTTGTCCTGTTTTCTATTTTCGAAATCATTTAGTCTCAGTATCGAGAAATGGTTCCTGTAGTCTGATTATATGTGAGGAATTTTAAATTTGTTGTCTTCCTCGAACGAATTGAATTCATTAGTTTAATACATTCGGTGTTTTAATATTCCTTTAAATGACTATTCAATCGAATCTCTGCGTTCTTTCCTAGAGAAATGACTGCGTTTCGAAGTCTTAAGTACTGTTAACTGCAGGAACCAGTTACGAGGCCTCTCTGTGAGTTGGACACAACTTCTTTGCAAAATCTAATGCCTGAAATTCCATTGTGGGTGAAATACCCTGATTATGATCGAGTTCGTAATATTTGTTGATTTCTTTCAATTTTAATCGAATTCCTGGTTCATCAGCTGTTCTGAACTCCGGATTTTACTGATGAATATTACAAAATTTGGTACAGATGGACTGGTTAAACAAGTTTTTATCGGACATTTGGCCATACCTTGATAAGGTGACATTACTTTTTGCATTTCTCTTTTCATTTTGGATCAGCTGGGATGTAAAATTATTTAGTTTACAGGCAATTTGTGGTAGTATAAGAGCAATTGCCAAACCTATATTTTCAGAATATATAGGGAAGTTTCAGATTGAGGCTATTGAGTTTGAGCAGCTAAGCCTTGGAACTCTTTCTCCAAAATTTCATGGTTAGTATCCCCATATGAAGCCAATGTCAATTGTATATTAACATCTACAAAGCTTCAAACTGGTTTGAAGAGAAACTGTAGATGAGCCATTTTACGATCTCCTCTTGCCCCCAACATCTTAAAATCATTTTAAAAAAAAAGTTTTCAATGCGTTTTTTGGATCAAAATTAATTTTCCATGAGATTTTGTGGTTGATTTTTGTTTGCTACTTTTCAGGTCTAAAAGTGTATGAAACAAATGAGAATGAACTAGTGATGGAACCAGCTATCAAATGGGCTGGCAATCCTAATATAGTAGTGGTGGTGAATATCTTGTCTCTCCGGATCAAAATTCAGGTCACGGCAGACTAATGTCAATGTTTAGCAGTTGAATGTCTGTGTAAATATCTTATAAGAAGAGAGTTCTTTTTTTTTTTCTTATATTCACTATGCTTCTTTCACAGTTTGTAGATCTACAGATATTTGCAATGCCACGGTTGACTCTTAAGCCTCTTGTGCCTACTTTTCCTTGCTTTGCCAATATTGTAGCATCCTTACTGGAAAAGGTAAGTGCAAATGTGACTTAAACTGTATCTACTATGTGTTAGGAATCACAAACCTCCACAATGGTATGATATTGTCCACTTTGAGTATAAGTTCTCATGGTTTTGCTTTGGCTTCCCCAAAAGGCATTATAACAATGGAGATGTATTCCTTACTCTTAAAAACCCATGATTATTCCCTAAATTGACCAATATGGTACTCCCTCCCAACAATCCTTAACAATCCTCCCATCGAACAAAGTATACTATAGAGCCTCTCCTGAGGCCTATGGGACCCTCGAACAGTCTCCCCTTAATTGAAGCTCTCGAACAAAGTATACTATAGAGCCTCTCCTGAGGCCTATGGGGCCCTCGAACAGTCTCCCCTTAATTGAGGCTCTACTCCTTCTCTGGAGTTCTCAAACAAAGCACAACCTTTGTTCGACATTTAAGTCACTTTTGACTACATTTTCGAGGCTCACAACTTCTTTGTTCAACGTTTGAGGATTCTATTGACATAGCTACGTTAAGGGCATGACTCTGATACCATGTTAGGAATCACGAATCTCCACAATAGTATGATAGTCCACTTTGAGCATAAACTCTCGTGGCTTTGCTTTGACTTCCCCAAAGGCCTCATAACAATGGAGATGTATTCCTTACTTATAAACCCTATGATCATTCCCCAAATTGGCCAATGTGGGACTCCCTCCTAACAATTCTCAACACTATGGTTTATGCAGTTTCATTGGGCAAATAATTATTCCTTTACTTTTTGCTGGCTATTTGCAGCCACAAATAGACTTTGGATTGAAGATAATGGGAGCAGACATCATGTCTGTACCTGGCCTCTATCGATTTATTCAGGTGCTTCACCGGTAATTCTTTTGATTCTAATGTGATTTGCAGAAACTGAACTTCAATTCTTAGTTTAATTCTGAATGGGGCAATTCTTTGTTTTTGTGTAGGAGACAATAAAGAAACAAGTTGCAAGTCTCTACCTATGGCCTCGAGTTCTTGAAATTCCTATCCTCGATTCTTCCACGTAAGATGATCTATGAAAAGTGATTGTCTCCTCAGAATTTGTGTAGAAAGTTGACTGTCTCTTTTTGTATAGATCGGCTACAAGAAAGCCTGCAGGGATTTTACACGTGAAGGTCGTACGAGCAACAAAACTCTTGAGGATGGATATTTTAGGAACGTCCGATCCCTATGTCAAACTTAGACTGATTGGTGGGGGGCCAGCAAAGAAAACGAGTGTCAAAATGAGGAACTTGAATCCTGTGTGGAATGAGAAGTTCAAGCTTCTTGTGCATGATCCCAAGTCTCAAGTTCTTCAGTTAAAAGTTTATGACTGGGACAAGGTACTTCCTACCCCTTTTCTAGAATAGAATAGCAACAACATCCTTGCCTTAAAATTTCCCCCTCCAGCATGGAACCATAGAAGATTGTTATCTATATTGTTCCAGTCTTCTCAAACAATGTCTCCGAGTTCATGTTACTTTAGTTTCCACTTATCGTGACAGGTTGGTGGACATGATAGATTAGGAATGCAGCTAGTTCCACTAAATCTGCTTACGCCCTACAACACCAAGGAACTCGTGCTCGACTTGCAAAAGAACACAGATATCAACGATCCCCAAAACAAGAAGCCTAGAGGAAAACTTGAAGTAGAGCTCATGTATACTCCTTTAAGAGAAGAAAGCATGAGATTTCTTGAAAACTCAAACAGTGACGTTCAGAGTGAAAGCAGAAGCAATGTCGACATTCAGAGTGAAAGCAGAAGCAATGTTGAGCCGGAGAACCAGACATTGGACAGAGCAGGTGTATTATCTGTGAAGGTCCAGGGAGCTCGGAATGTCGAAGGGGAGAAGCACAACAATCCTTATGCTGTTATACACTTGAGAGGCGAGAAGAGGAAAACGAAGGTAAAATTTCGATTTCGTTATATTTTTCAAATAATGTCCTTCAGCTCCTTTGTGGGATTACTTATCTTTGTTAGGAATCACGAGCCTCCACAATGGTATGATATTGTCCACTTCGAGCATAAGGCTTTGCTTTTGGTTTCTCGACAATACCTCATACCAATAAAGATGTATTCCTTACTTATAGATCCATGGTCAACCCCTTAATTAGCCGATGTGGGACTCCTCTCCCAACAATCTTTGATTCTCTTCTACTCATTTGGGTTCTGTAGATGATCAAGAAAACTCGTGACCCTTCATGGAACGAAGAATTCCCGTTTATGCTAGAGGAGCCTCCAATTAAAGAAAAGATTCATATCGAAGTTATGAGCAAACGGACTGTCTTTAGTTTTCTGCACAAGGTATTGTTCCCAATTCTTCAAAAACTATGCCAATAATTTCTTGAACTCTGAAACTATCGATTTATGCGGCATAGGAATCATTGGGCCATGTGGAAATCAATCTCGGGGATGTGGTAAACAACGGGAGGATAAACGAGAAGTACAATCTGATTAATTCAAAGCACGGGAAGATTCATGTGGAAATGCAATGGACAATGGCTTAAGAACTGGGAGTGAAGCCATTTTGAGTGTACAAAGCTCCGATAGATTCCTCATGGAAAGAAGAGGGCAAGCGTTGAAATTCCCTCAGCCAATCAGGTAAACATAGAAATTATTGAATGAACTGTCGCATGAATTTGTTTTTTTTTTTTTTTCTTTTTCTTTTTGTGGCATTTAGAGTAAAGTATTTGCACAAGGGATGAAAGAAATTATAATAGAAAAAAGTAATTATAGATGCAGCATTTTTTAAAAAGAAATTACAACTTAATTATAGTTATCCTCTTTCTCGAAAATACTCCTAAACTATCAAAAGTTTCTCGAACTTGAATTTCTAGACGTAACGAAAATTGTTTTCTCTTCAACAACTATGTTTGAAAAAAGTTGTGATGAAATCGAATCACTAGCTTGGTTATGCATTCGAAGTGTTCTCTTTGGAAATGGAATCTAACTTGCATCACAGGGGTAGGGAGGCAAAAAATTATCCGAGTAGATCTCATATGCAACATGGAGGGTGAAATTGTACGACGTTCGATCGGTAGGCTTTGGAATTCTGTTATGCTCGTAGTTATTGGTGTCTACCATATCTTGTAAAGCCTGAAAAAGAGTAATAACAAATAAGTTGCAATGAGAAAGAATAATACCCTTAGTTCCTCCTACAAAGATATATGTTTTTCCGGCTCCCATTCTTCATCATCTTTTACCTATGAATAGAAATGTCCATTTAACCCACAAAATTGGAACCTCACAGAGATTCATCTCGAAAAACGGGGAATGGAAGAGGGAGTAAGAAGAGATTTCTTTCCGTTTTTCCATCCCCAGCTCTAGCCCCGCCTCACTTTTTATGTATAAATATAAATATATGTATCAAAACTAAGTCAAAATAAGTATGTACTCCCGATCTTTTCCTTATTTACCAATGTGAGACTTCAACAATTTTCACATCAAATGAAAGTACAATTGAGTCTCCTCTCAAAGTCATTTATAACGGCCAACTACACCTTTTTTTATTCATAGCTTCTTTATTTGATACTTGAGAATTGTTTTGATATGGTTAAATTAAGGGTAAGTCTCTTGTACAACTTGTTAGAGATATCATGTCTCTCTCGTATAATATTGTTTACTTTAAACACAAATTTTTGTGACTTTGTTTTTTATCCTCCAAAAAGCTAAGATAGTGTTTGATTCCTCCGAGAAGTTGTGCAAGATTATGCCTGCGAAGTGAAAAGATAGCAAAAACTAAACACTGAACGACGAGAGCAAATATATTACCCATTTTACGCCAAACAATAAGAAGAGATCGAAACTGAAGAAGAACTCACCTTATCAAACTAATCTCATTCAAAGATGCGGAGAAAGAGAGAGGGAGATGTACACGAGAAATGCTGAAAAAAAGAGAACTGAGAAGCATCTTCGTATCAGATTGTAACTCTATTTTCGAGATGGTCGAGTTGATCCAACAAAAAAAAATGTTAATCCACAAACAAATTCGAATTTTTTATTTTTAAAAAATTTAACCCAATTCATATCGACCCAACTTTTTGTTGGATTAGATAATCCGAATTGGTCAAATTATTGGGTCATATGAACACTCCTAGACCTATAAACGAACCAACCATAAAAATGGAAATGCCCAATAAGCGAAATGTATTAACAAACATATCATTGGTTAGAACTTTTTAAGATAAAACCATAAAGAATTTAAATACAACATAATTGAAACCCTTCAACTTAAAATGGAATCAGGGGTATAATCGGAACAAATGAAGAAAAAAGTTGGGTCAACACAACCCTTTTACGGGCTTTTTCTATGGCCCATTGAGCACAAATTTGTCACCAGGCCCGGCCCGGCCCGGCCCATCACTCGGACTCTTCCAATATGTTCACTCGTTTGATGCAGGTCGTTGAATTTTGCTCTTGAACCGTAGAAGACGAAGTGGCCATGGAGATTTTATTGAAAGCTCGACTAGCCCTAATCTTCTCCATCATCGCTCATGTCTCCTTGTTGGCCTTCGCTTCTCCTCCCGAGCTTCAGATCGTCAACGCAGAGAAAAGAGTGAGCTTACAATCTCTCATTTCCTACCATAATTCTTAATCCTTGATTGTTTGATTTAATGTTTTGATTTGGAGCCGCCAATTTTGTACTCTACACTTTAGTCTGCTGCTGGATGTGGCTTCGATTGATTCTTAGGAAATTCAAATTGAGCGGTAAAAGGAATTAGACGAACAAAGGGAAGTAGTGTGGAACAACATTTTTCATTTGGATGTTTAGTTTAGATATGGATCTTCTTTCGGTTTATTGGCAATTGAGATAAGACAATGTGGATGTTATGTATAATGAATTTGTTTGATTTTGATCTTGGAACTCCATCAGCATGTCAATATCTGAATTCTCAAAATATAATGTGTAACGAAGACCGGGAATAATTTCGTTTCACGGTACTCTGGTTTCAATCTTTGAGTCATGTGCTAATATATCTTGTTCACGTTTATGGACATTGTGGTGCTATTGGGGAATGCACGATGGAATTATTTTGATGTTATTTTTGAGATGCTAAACTGTGACCATAATTTGTGCAGATTGACTTGAATTCTCAAATCGTGAAGGTTTTCCTTACATTGAAGGTGCTTTTTCTCTGTTTCTATCTCAATGGATAATCCCAGAACCCCCTCATTCCCCTGTAAATGTTTCGCAAATGTATCTTACTGTATTTTGTTTGTTATTTTATTTTTTTTAAGGTGGAAAATACTGGAACTTCGCCAGCTTCAGATATCCTACTTGCTTTTCCACCTACAGAAATTGATCATCTGTCACTAATTAAGGCTGCTATTGCGACTCGAAAAAAGAAGAAAAAGTCTTATCTTCCCCTTGATGTAAAACCAACTGAGCAACTTGATGCACCTAATGGAGCTAAAATTTTCTCTATATCTTTGCTTGATCCGTTAAGTCCTGGAGCAACTGCAACCTTTGAAGTGCTTTATATATCTACGCATACTCTTAAACCTTTTCCAGAAGAGATTAGTCAATCTGAATCTCAGTTGGTCTATTACCATGATAGTGCATATGTATTGTCACCCTATCATATCAAACAGCAGTCAACTTTTATTAAGACCCCAAGCACTAAGGTGGAATCATTTACAAAGGTGGAACCTACTAACCGTGTCAGCAAAGAAATTAGATACGGACCATATGAGGACCGCCCTCCTTATTCATTTTCACCCATATTGTTACATTTTGAGAATAACAATCCATTTGCTGTTGTTGAGGAACTTGTGCGTGAAGTTGAAATATCTCACTGGGGCAGCATTCAGATTACCGAGCATTACAAATTGGCCCATGCTGGTGCTCGACACAAAGGTGTTTTTTCGAGGTAAGAAATTTATCTAATAGCATAACACTTTAACGTCATTGTCATTTTGCATGCTATGAAATGTTTGTATGCCTCGTCCTTGGTTTATTTTCTCGGATTTTCTGTGATCATTCATTTTATGATGTATAATGAAAAAACATGGTATCTTCTTGCTCTTACTAACCATTTATCATAATAATGAACCTTCCCTATTCCTCCTCATTCTTTTTTGCTATCAATTTAATTTGATTGGTCTAGTCTGGTCTTGTTTATAATGTTTCTTTTGTCAGGGTTGAATATCAATCTAAACCGTCTATTAGCGGTGTATCTTCATTCCGACATCTTCTTGCAAGACTACCCCCTAAAGTTCACTCTGTTTACTACCGAGACGAAATAGGAAATATATCATCATCACATTTGCGCACAGGCATTCTGAAGGTGACCCTGACCTTGCTATATTTTAAAATTTTCTTGCTCTAAAAATGGACGGTGTTTGGAACTTATATGTGTTATATATCTTATCACCATTTGAAATCAGAATATCAGTTTATAATGTTTCGTGATTTAACTAGGCTGAAGATTTTTTTTTTTTTTTTTTTTTTTTTTTTTTTTTTTTTTTTTTTNTTTTTTTTTTTTTTTTTTTTTTTTTTTTTTTTTTTTTTTTTTTTTTTTTTTTTTTTTTTTTTTTTTTGTGATGAGATCTAGGCTGAAGTTTACTAGTTTTGAATGATTAGGGATAGGGGGGAAAATGTTATGTTATTTAAGTGATGACACGTTCCATGATTTGACACGATATTATGATTAGGAATAATGTTTGGTGGGAAATAATCATGGGTTGGCCTAGTAGTCATTGGTGTCGGTGAAAAAGTCAAGAGGCTTGAG
Source organism: Cucurbita pepo subsp. pepo (assembly GCF_002806865.2). Classification (NCBI taxonomy): domain Eukaryota; kingdom Viridiplantae; phylum Streptophyta; class Magnoliopsida; order Cucurbitales; family Cucurbitaceae; genus Cucurbita; species Cucurbita pepo. The sequence continues at coordinate 2,625,401 of NC_036646.1, forward strand.
GGAATAGGTTTAAACATGGTGACTGCCTACCTGGTATTTAACATCCTACAAGTTTCCTTGAAATAAAATGTTTTAGGGTTAGTTGAGGTGACGTGAAAACTAGCGTGGGCGCTCAAATATAAATAAATAAAAGTGTTTGCTGGAACTTCTGATTCAACAAATCTCTTCATTGGTCTATTTACAAGTAATAATATTGATTTGGTTAAAGCCTTTCTTATACATATACGTATCAGATGAATTAGAAATTAGGAGCGCAAGGCTGTTGGAATGAATTGGTAGGAGTGAGAATAAAAGTTCTGTTTCCTTTGCCAAAACCAGAATGGAGAAATATTTATATTCTTTGGTTCGGGGTTATCGAAGTAGTGAGAGATATCAGTTCGACAGAGAGGAAGGGAGGAGAAGTTCACATGAATATGAGAATGGAAAGGAACTAATCCCTAGAAGAGAAATTGTAATGTCAATACCTGCTTATAAAGTTATAAGTCTGGCCAATCAGGTATTGTTCTTAACTAAAAGTAAAGATCAGGAATCAGAAAAAGACAGACTGAGAGGCACATTCCCATTTCTGGTAAATAGCATAACACCAGTTCAAAATTTTATCATAGTGGAAAAGTGATTTATGGAAATGATACCACATGCGCGAGGGAAAAAGTAGAATCTTTATGTTTCTAGCTTCTTTTTTTTGGGTTCAGTTTAGTAGACATTAGAATTTCATCAGAATGACAGCATTTAAGCAGGACAGGCTTTATCTGACTAGAGGCATGTTCCTATTTTCTAGAAATGGAGCAATGAATCAATGCTTTGTACCCTTCACGTTTTAAATCCCCTTAGGAGCTTACAAATTACTACATAAATAATAAAATCTAATGTCACGTGAATCTTACACCTATAATTGATGCAGAAACAGTTTTTTAAAATTTTGTTTGAAAGATCTTAGTTAGTGTTGCCTATATAATATAACTTGAAAAAATTGTTTTGCAGTCTGAACTTGAATTTGAACCACGGTATCCTTTGTTTGGTGGATGGAAAGCTACTTTTGTCATTGGTTATGGGCTACCATTGCAAGACTTCCTTTTTGAGTCACCTGATGGCAGGCGGTACCTCAACTTCACTTTTGGTTGTCCTCTTGCCGAGACCGTGGTTGACAAGTTGACCTTGAAGGTGGATCTAGCACTGTGATATCAACTTCTTCTTTATCTGATTTCCTTCATATATTACGTGCATCATATTGTTCTCCATCTTGACTAATTGACTTCTTATTACATGTTTCAGGTTGTTTTACCCGAGGGATCCACAGGCCCTTCTGCCGTGGTTCCCTTCCAGGTGGAGCAACACCTAGAGGTTAGTAAACGTTTATATAATTTTGCATATATTGTTGAGCGGTGCCTGGAAATATATGTCCACTTAGCCTTGGCTATGGAGTTCCCTCTGGCATGTATTGTTGATCTATGCCTGGAACTATATTTGTTTCCCTTTACTTTCTACATCGCGTCATTAAATCAACGTTTTTCTCAACCTCCACAGAAGAAGTACTCGTATCTGGATGTTGTCGGTAGGACCGTGGTTGTGCTTGAAAAGAAAAACCTAGTACCTGAACATAACTCCGCTTTCCAGGTAAGCTGCAGAATGTAAATGTATTTTCTTCTGCATGTGTGTGTGTGAAGTATGTCTTCTTTAAACTTCTTTTGTCGGTTCAGTTCGTGCATTCCCCGTCCTTTCTGGCATTAAGTCGATTTCCATGGTTCTTGTTTCGTTTGGCAGGTGTATTACAGCTTCAACCCAATTTTCATGCTGGCAGAGCCTCTTATGTTGGTGTCTGCGTTTTTCTTCTTTTTCGTAGCTTGCATCGCTTATTTACACATCGATCTTTCCATCAGCAAGATGCAATAATTTACGAGGTCGGTTTGATCTACCTTAAAAGGCCATTTATATTTGATTAACATAATTATAGAAGTCAGAAGAAGTATGGCATGATTCTTAGGATTGCCAAAATTGACTCACTGCTTTCTTATTTGCAGGGAAAAATGAAAGGAAGGATAGTGGAAAAAACATGTAATGGTTCTGACTGATGAGGGGAAACTAGACCTTGTAGAAAATTTTGGATTCCATTGGGTGCTGCCCGCAGGTTTTGCATTGTTATATTATTGGGCCGATCAGCCCTTATCTATTGGGCCGAAAGCCCAAACATATTAACTTGCTCTGGAAAAAACGTAATTTGGATTTTAATATAGGGTCAAGAGTTCTTAATGGAAGTCCTGATACTATTAACATCTAGTTCAATCCAGGACATTACAGTAAAGGGCTTGCGCAAGATGGCCCATGGGCCGACATCTAGCCCAAACGTGACTTTCTAGGACATTGCAGTAAAGGCTTGCGTAAGATGGCCCATGGGCCGCTTCTAGCCCAAACGTGGGCTTTCTAAATCCACCGACATGTCGGTACACTCTCTCTCTTTCTCTCTCTCCAGTAGATATTTCCCACGTGATGTCACGTGAGTTTGTGAAATAATAATAATAAATATATATATATATTTTTTAAAGGAAAAACAGAAAGGTATGGAAAATTAAAGTAATGAAGGAAACCACCACATGTATGCCAACGCTGAAACATAGTCTCTAGAAATCTAAAGTGAAGTTTTGGGTCCACTGATTATCTCATCTTTTATCTTCTTTATTTATTTATATTTGGCGGTGGGAATTTTTTTTTAGGGAAAAAAAATCCCTCTACCTAATGACTTTTTTGCAATTAAGGTCACAAAGATTAAGAAATAATTGAAATTCACGTGCCTTGGTAATAGGCTTATTTGAGGAGACCATATTTTTCACTAGTTGCTAATAATAATAGTAGTAATAAACTCAAAATAATCTCAATTGTGTCATAGACTCGACCCAACTGGTCTATATGTGCAATATTGTGCAATATTATCAAAGTAGTTGCATATTTCTTTTTAGCTTATAATATTGTTTTTTTTTTTTTTAAATATTGTCTGCGAAGTTTGAATTTTATACGGGTGAAACAACCAAAATGGAGGCTTTAAAGGGATTTTAATAATAATTAGAGACATTATTGATAAAATATAATGTGAAAAGTACTTAAATTTGGGTTCCTCTCTTTCCCTTTCACCTACTATGTTTCTTAATTTAAACCATAAATTTAAGTTATTGAGTGAGTGAAGTGGACAATCAATGACCCATTGCATAAATTGGTTGGAAGTTAATAACACACTCCAACTCCAAGGTTTAATCTCAACTACACTTAAAAAAAAAAAAAAAACCCAATAAATTCACTTTTATTTACAATTGTACCCTTTCATTTTTCTATACTAAATAATTAATTTTTTTAAAAAAATCCCAATTTGTGAATTTAATAGGACTTCAAAAAGTCAATACAATTTTATTCTTTCAATTCATAACTATGATTTATAAGAAAACTCATACATCAAAACTTAGGCTTGGATTTTTCTTAGAAATAAAAATATTATTATTATTATTATTATTAAAGGCCTAGTTATCGGCATATATTATGGTAGGCTGTCTCAATTTCACAAATTTCATATATTAATTCTTCTCCACGTCTTCCACGTGGCATAATCGTGTCACCTTCCTAATTAGTTGACTTTTGACTGTTCTTATAATTACATGCCACCCTCTACTATTCACTCTCACATGTCCAAGTGGGACTAAGAAAAACAATCATTTTTTTATTTTTTATTTTATATAAAAATAAGAAAAACAATCATTTTTTTATTTTTTATTTTATATAAAAATAATAAAAAAAAAACCTTTTAAAATATTCTAAAATTAAATTTGCAAATTTTAATTCAAAATAAACAAAGTAGATGTTTACCATTGACATTTTACTTTATATTTAAACAAATAACCTAAATAACTCTAACAAACACGTCTTAAAAATGTAAAAGGTAATAGCCATGTATAACAATATTTATTAATTCAACCCCAAAATACCCCTATCCTAAAGTAAGAAAGATTTGAATTAATTAAAATAAATAAATATTCATATAAAAACGGTGGGTAATTAGAAAATAGACCCTACAAATCCAACCCCTTTTTCCCCAAATAAATAAACTCCTTTAATTTGCGTATTTGAATAATCTAAAGGACAAAAAAGTAAATGTGAAATTGACATTTTGTATTTTAAAAAAAAAAAAAAAAAAAACAATAATGGAATTTGACGGCAAAGCAACTGTGGGGATGGGAGTCCCATGTTGTATCCACCGACGGCGTTTCACGAACGTTTTCTTCCACAATTGTGACCGGCTTTAACCGGTGCCCAAAACCCAAATTTCTTCTATTACCTGCTATACCCGGTAATCTCGTCGGTGGCCTTGCTTTTGCATCGCCTGTCGGTCACCGACACTTTGGTCTGGTCTTTTTTTTTTTTTTTTCCTTTTTTGCTTTTCTTTAAGAAAAATTTAATAAATTATTAATTTCTATATAAAATGTCAAATTTTTAAAATTTGTTAATATATATATATATATATATATATATAAATTAATTATTAAATTTAATGGATTTTTTTTTTAAATTATGAATTTGATAATTATTCTCCAGCATTATTGGAGGAACATAGACGATATTTCATACACAAAATTGGCCCACATATATTTTGTTGTCACATTGTCATAAAATGTATTAAGTTAGTTGGAATATTTTATTATAAAATTTCGTGCAAATTAAAAAAAAAAACGAGAGAAAACAAAAAATACCTAAAATTTATGTATTGGTAATTACATAATGCTTAAGATCAATCGTAATCGCTTCGAGAATTGTCTTCATTTTATCACTTGACAGCCTGCAAAGATGTTATTACGAGCACGACTTCTTTGCACTCAGCCATTCTCACCTCACTGCTCAATCGCTTTCCATGGTGCATCAAAAGAAAGGGCCCGCCATAGCTCAAGGAGTGGCTCACATGTGGGCTTAAAATGTCACATTGTAAGATTCGTTCGGGGCGTATTGTTAGGAGAACGTTGATTTGTAGATCTTGAAAAGATTCTTTTACCGCTCGTAGGAGATTCAACTTACCAGAAAATAGTTGTCGGTTGTAGATCTTTTCTTGCAATCCTTTGCCACATCCACCCATCGCACATCGAATCTCGTTTTGACCATTACGAGTAAATGACCATTCTACCCTTTCATACAATTATTAATTATAATAGTTAATATAAAATTTTTCATTAAGAAAATCCATAAATTTCTTCAATAATAATATATTATGTTTTAAAAAGTGAAGACCAAAATATATTCTGAAAAATTATCAACAATAATAATTTTATTATTATTATTATTATTATTAATTTGCAATCATGTGACAGGCATTTATTCTTAAATAGAATAATTGTACGGTCATCGACCATAACTAATTAGGGTTTCCCTGATCATGGCCCCACCGCCGCACCACATGATCAATCAGACGGGCCACTAAAGTCCACGTAAGCGACCAAAGTGGCACGTGGCATCTACTGATTGGTCCCATTTGTTTAAGTATTAAAAAAAGAATTAAGCTCGGGATTAGAAAACAATTAAAACCGATCTGAATCTTGAAAATAATCACGTGGGTTAGTGAGGTCCCACTTTGCCAGCTCATATATTTTTTCATTAAATTATACAAAATAATCCAAAATTATTAAATTTAATTAGAAAAAAGAAAATAAATATAAATATAAATTATTAAATTATACAAAAGAATCCAAAATTATTAAATTTATTTGACCAATTAATATATTTTCTTTATTGAAATGAAAATATTATTAAAATTTTTTTTTTTTTTTTTTGTAAAAAAATTGACCGTACTGAAGGAGTCCGGAGGGTGAAGTAAGGCGGTGATTCTGTGCATGGGCTCCACAGTAAGCTCAGTAAGACGACCAATCAAGCCGATCAAATTGCTGTTCAAGCAGATCAGAAGGAAGGAAACGTGGGAAGTGGGTCCTACTTTAGATTAGACGTGGCTTCTTACATGTCTCCGCGTACTTGCCACGTTATCACTCACTCCCGAATATTCCGCCGGAATATGCCACGTAAGCGCTATGATATTTTTAATTTTTATATATTGCGAATTTTCTTGCGAAGTTACGATAATACCCCTGCATGGATAATTTATTTATTTAATTTTTTTTTTAATTAAAAGTTACGTAGTCACGTCATTTCATTTCTCTCGCTCATGGAATTCACGTGCACGCGTGCGTGACCACCACGGCGCCATCGGAGGAATTTGAGCCGACAGTCGGCGCGTGGTGCCACGTCAATTCGTTATCCCAAAAACTACTCCATTTTGAAGTGACACGTCAACCACATATGCTTCCTCTTAATTTGAATTTTCGGAAAATTCAATAATTTTAAATTTTAAATTTTTATGTTTTAAAATTGGTGTCCAATTTGAACATCTTATTACACAATTATATTAAATTTTATCGACTATAAAACTAATATGTTTTAAAAAATATTAATATAGTTGTAAGACTCTTCGAGTATAATTCGATTAATTTAGATATTATACTTTCATATATAATTTAATTTTTAAAATTTTTATTATACCCAAATAAATAATTTAACGTATGTTCTACTACAAACAATTTGAGTATAACTCGTTAGATAAGATATCGATTACTATTTTACATATATAATTTAATTTTTAAAATTTTTATTATACCCAAATAAATAATTTAACGTATGTTCTACTACAAACAATTTGAGTATAACTCGTTAGATAAGATATCGATTACTATTTTACATATATAATTTAATTTTTAAAATTTTTATTATACCCAAATAAATAATTTAACGTATGTTCTACTACAAACAATTTGAGTATAACTCGTTAGATAAGATATCGATTACTATTTTACATATATAATTTAATTTTTAAAATTTTTATTATACCCAAATAAATAATTTAACGTATGTTCTACTACAAACAATTTGAGTATAACTCGTTAGATAAGATATCGATTACTATTTTAAACCCTCCGGCTCGTAATTGAAAGGGACAACGAAACGAACGCATTTTTTATCCTCTTAGTTTAAACAAAAGAAATCGTCCTACTGTGACAAAAAAAATATTGTCACGAGAAGTCATAAGGAAATATCTCCTAAAGTTGTATATTTAATGAGTGAATAATAGTAATGAAATTAAGAAAGGGAGAATTAATTAAGGTAAATAAAGGGTCGAAATGTGTAAACGACCCAGATCCACCGCTAATCGATATTGTTCTCTTTGGGCTTTCCTTTTCGGGCGTTAAAACGCATCTGCTAGGGGAAGGTTTCCACACCCTTATAAATGGTGGTTTGTTCTCCTCCCCAACCAATGTGGGACATCACAATCCACCCACCTTCGAAGCCCAGCGTCCTCGCTGTCACTCTTTCCTTCCTCCAATCAATGTGGGACTGCCCCCAAATCCACCCCCTTTGGGGCCCAGCGTTCTTACTTGCACACCGTCTTGTGTCTACCCCTCTTTGAGGAACAGCGAGAAGGCTGACACATCGTCCATGTCTAGCTCTGATACCATTTGTAACGACCTAAATCCACCGCTAACAGATATTGTCCTCTTTGGGCTTTTCCTTTCGGGATTCCCCTCAAGGCTTTAAAACGCGTTTGCTAGGGAAAAGTTTCCACACCCTAATAAATGGTGATTTGTTCTACTCCCCAACAAGTATCGGACATCACGAAATGGGTATTAAATATGAAAAAAGGGTTAGAAAAATAGATAGGAAAGGGCATGTGGGTTATGAATGTGGTAGCATGTGCATATGCATGTGCCTACTACATTCATTATTGTGATTCGTTGACAATGAGAGCAAAATCATAGTGATTTGACTCAAAATTCGCCAATTTTTTCTTCATTTCTTTCTTTACATTATCATGGATTAACATTTTAAATATATAAATAAATTTAAATAGAGTCGTCACGTGTCTCCACATCTACTTCACTTATAACTAAGACTTCTTCGTCTCCACCTCCATTCCTGTCATTAAATTTTTTTAATTTTATTTTCCAAATATTTTTTTATTTATTTTCACTCCTAATCATAAATGGATAATTCTACGAAAATTAGAGATGAAATAAGAAGGCGGGATTGAGGAATGCTTCTTCATCTCCGCTCTGTCCTGTTGACATTTCTAATTACAATGTAGCTTTTAAAGCTTATTACGGAAATAAAAATACATAAATAAATAAATAAAAAAAAAAAACTAATTGAGATGTGCGCAGGGATGAGGAATGTAATTCCCGTTCCCGAGGAATTTTTTTTTCACTTTCTACTCCATTCTCGACCTCAATTAGACAAATCTACGCATATTAAATAAACATTTCTATATGAATTCAAATATCGGTAACTTAATCAGAAATTTAATATATATATATATGGAAAATGAAAATAAAATAAAATATAGTTTTAAGCTTTTAAAATTAAAGCCAAAGTTGAAATGTATAGATTAATTATATTTTTGTTACAAACATTAAATTACGACTTTGTGTAAATCAAACAAAAATAATCCATGTGCACTTCATTTATATAATATTATTACTAAAACATGTCCACGACACACGTGAATTTTAAAAAATAAATATTTTAGCTGGAAACATTTTGGTTCTCTACTAATTTGAGTTTTTTTTTTTTTTTTTTTTTTTACTATGATATATATTTTTAACGTAACAGACGAGGCGTTTGAATCATTTTATTATACCTTTAAGCTTAAAAATTATGTAACCGTCCAAGACCACCGTTAGCTAGGAAAAGGGCTCTTTAAAACGCGTCTATTAGGGAGAGGTTTTCACATCGTTATAAAAAAAAATGTTTCGTTCTCCTCCCCAACCGATATGGGATCTCACAATCTACCACCCTTCAGGGTCCAGCGTCCTCGCTGACTCTCATTCCTTTCTCCAATCGATGTGGGACACCTCAATTCACCCCCTTCAGGGCTTAGCGTCATCGCTGGCACATCGTCTTGTGTCTAGCTCTGATACCATTTGTAACAACCCAAACCCACTGCTAGAATGCTTCGTTCGCTTCCCCAACCAATGTAGGATCTCACAGATTCTGATTAGAGTTTAGAATCCAAATTCGGCACCCGATGATCCTAATATTATTTACATTTCCTGCGACATGATCAAGTTACATACTCATTATTTTTAAGAGTGAAGATTATCCATACAAACCAACACAAGTTATTTAACCATGTTTGCTCCTTACTCATATGGTAATATAAAAGTAAAGCACGCTTAACCATAGAGTTCCCAAGATCAATCCACAAAAAATGAAGGTGCACGTTGTCGATATAGCTAACAACTTTCAATTCTTTTAAGTCTTTCTTACCCACCACATCCTCACGATCACTGAACTTGGATGCAACTTTCACCTCATTCATGTACATCTCCTTTACTTAGGTGTCACAATAGTATCAATGTAGCTCGAAGAGTATTAGTCAATTTTCATTATAAGTCAAATGTTCAAATCTACCTTATCTTTAACGCCATAATTTAAACATAAAATTATAGTTTATATTAAAAAAAAAACCACTCGTACCATGTTTACACTACAAACTACAAAGCGCTATGCTCTATAACACCACTGAATCCATGACCTCGAAGAGTCCGTTCCTTCCCCGAAAAAAAAAACGAAAAACCCTCGAACTCCATATTTACTTTTTTTTTTTTTTTTTTTTTTTTTTTTTTTTTTTTTTTTTTTTTTTTTTTTTTTTTTTNAAGAGTGCATCCCAAGTAAGGCATGAGATAGAAAGAGAAAGTGAATAAAAATAAATAATAATAATAATAATAATAAAAAGGTTCCTTAGAGGTTACAAAATTGATGGTGTAAGAAAGAGTAATATAGAAGAAAGAATTATTGATGGTTGATGAAAAAAAAAAAAAGAGTATTTATGACGTAATGAGAGAGAGAGAGAGAGGAAGAGAGAGAAAGAGGCCCATCATTTCAAACAGGCCCAATAAACCAAATTTTTTATTTATTTTATTTTTTAAAATATTGTTTTTGGTTGCGCTGTCACTTTTATTAACCTTCCTCAATTATATTAAACAAAAACCCTAATAACTAATTAATTTAATTAATATGGTAATATTTTCTGTCCATTTTACCTTTTTCCTATTTTCAAACCTTAAACCAAACAAAAAATACTTTTCATTTCTTTTCAAAATTAGTACTATGCTCGGGTTGTCATTCTACTCGACTTTTTAATATCTCAAATAAATTTTTAAAAATATTATATATTTTTTTAAAAAATATATCTAATATTTCGCTACGTTACAATTGACTCTTTTATATTTTTCTTTTAAAAAAAATTAAATCGTAATAATAAATTAGTTTTAACTCAATATTTATACGAATTTAAAATTATAGTTAAAAATTTAAATAATTAATGACAATGTTAATTAACTTTTTTTTTTATTTTCTATAATACAAATTAAAAATATTACAAATAAACAATGGACGAATTATTTTTATAATTTTATATTTATATGTTATAATTTATTTATTTATTTATTTATAATAATTATACCAAAAAAAGCTCAATTAATTGTGATTTTTAAAAATATTTGATTTATTACCTAATATTATTATCAACCACTTTCTATATTTAAAGTTTTTTAAAAAATATAGAATCTATTGATCGTCTCATAATTTTTCAATACCAATTTTTTTCATAAATATATATTAAAAACTTAAATATATTTACGAAAAAAATTAAATATTAATGATTTTAATTCAAATAAGCATTTAAGCTATAACCACGATATTTTATTAAATAAAATAAAAAATTAATTTTAAATTAGGAGTCTTCGTATAATTTCAATTTATTACCTTATTTTTTAGTAGATATAATTCTAAAATAATTTATATTAAAATAGAAATATTCAATGAAAAAAAGTTGTTTTTCATAATATTACTTTATTTAACATATAAAGTAAATCTAAAGTTATATAATAAGAATAAATGATTGGAGAAAATAATCGTAATTAATTAAATAGAAAAAGGAAATTGGAATAAAAAGAAAGTATTGTGATGTACGACCCGTTAAAAAAAAAAAAAAACATGTCACATGATTATAAAAATTTAAAAATAAAATTAATTAAATATTAGAATAACCTTGCACCGACATATTTAATTTTAACTTATTTTCGTAATTTTTTTTTGTATTATCCACCATTTTTATTTATTTTATTATTATTATTATTATTTTACTCGATGAATTATTAAATAATAAATCCAATCCAACTATACTAATGCTACTTTAGTAATTTATTAAAATATAGTCGATAAAATATTTATTTATTTTAAATTTTTAATTAAGAATTAGCACTTAAACAAAAATAAATTACCTTCAAATTAGTTTAAAAAATTATTATGCTGTGGAATTTTTAATTTTATTTTTTACGATGTGACGGTAACATTGGAAACTTGAACCTATTAGTACATGAATTAGGTTAAATTTGGAGAATTAAAGAAGGGTAGTAAGTAAATGTTGGGTAAGGTTAAGAAGGGTAAAAAAAGGGAGTAGGAGAGTAATAAGAGGAGAGAGAAGAGGAGGAAGGGTAAAATGGGAAAGAGACAGCTAGCAATAGCAATGAAGGAGTAGCCTCACCTACCATTGCACACCCACAGGCCACATCTCTTTCTTCTCTTTCATTTCCTTTTTAGCTTCTCCTTCTCTCTCATCCTTACATATTCTCTCTCTCTCTCTCTCTCTCTCTCTCTCTGGAAATGGACTCCTTTACCACCTGTTAGTTCAGCTTTCTGAGGTGGGTTTTGCTTCTTTTTCCTTCCTTTCTTCTTCTTCTTCTTCTTCTTCTTCCTGTTCTTCCTGTTCTTCCTGTTCTTCCTGTTCTTATCGCTTCTGGGTCTCTCTTTTTTCAACTGGAAATGGGGTTTTCTGGACATTCAAATTTCAGGGTTTTGGGGTTTCTTGGAATGTGAACAAAAATCAAAAGAATGGAAGTTTGAAACATGAAATCCAGGAGTTTCTTAAGTTTTGTGAATCAAAACCCCTCTTCAACCCAAATTTCTTCTCTGTTTTTCCAGAAACTGAAGAAAAAATGCTCTGTTCTTCCAGAAAGTGAAGAAAAAATGCTCTGTTTTTCCAGAAACTGAAGAAAAATGCTCTGTTTTTCAACGCATTGCAAATTAAAAACAGAGCTTACTTCTCCAACCCCTTTTTTGCAGGTTTTGAAGCTCAGATTTCCCCATTTTCACTGCGAATCTCAAACGAAAAGGTTTGTTCTAAACTTACTCTTAGCAATCCCCAACGAACCCATTTCGATTTTCAAAAAACGGACCCTTTTTTTTTTTAAAAACCCTAAAAGCCAAGAAGGAAATGAAATTATAACGTATAGAATTGGCTAACCTACGCCACTCGGTTTTATTTAATGTTTTACAGACTTACCAAACCAAGCTTCATCTTAAAATGCAGACCCCCTTATCTTCTTCTTACAATTTCTCTTTTTCTTTTTCAGACAAGAAAAAAAAAAGACAGAAAAATCGACAGAATGGTCGGTAATAGCTTTGTCGACGACTTAGATTGCGGCAGTTTCTTCGACCATATCGACGACCTTCTCGATTTTCCGGTGGAGGATGTCGACGCCGGCTTGCCGCCGGCGAAGGGCGGCGACTCGGGCAACTCGTTTCCAACCATTTGGTCAACTCAGTCTGAAGCACTGCCTGGTTCCGACTCTGTGTTCTCGGCTAATAGAAACTCTGATTTGTCGGCCGACCTCTCTGTTCCGGTTAGTATTTCTTCTGGATTTTTGCTCACCCGCGGGTGTTTCTATCGTTTCTCTCATGAACCGTCTCTCGAGTCAGACCGGACCGGATTTTTTTTTTAAAAACCCTAAAAGCCAAGAAGGAAATGAAATTATAACGTATAGAATTGGCTAACCTACGCCACTCGGTTTTATTTAATGTTTTACAGACTTACCAAACCAAGCTTCATCTTAAAATGCAGACCCCCTTATCTTCTTCTTACAATTTCTCTTTTTCTTTTTCAGACAAGAAAAAAAAAAGACAGAAAAATCGACAGAATGGTCGGTAATAGCTTTGTCGACGACTTAGATTGCGGCAGTTTCTTCGACCATATCGACGACCTTCTCGATTTTCCGGTGGAGGATGTCGACGCCGGCTTGCCGCCGGCGAAGGGCGGCGACTCGGGCAACTCGTTTCCAACCATTTGGTCAACTCAGTCTGAAGCACTGCCTGGTTCCGACTCTGTGTTCTCGGCTAATAGAAACTCTGATTTGTCGGCCGACCTCTCTGTTCCGGTTAGTATTTCTTCTGGATTTTTGCTCACCCGCGGGTGTTTCTATCGTTTCTCTCATGAACCGTCTCTCGAGTCAGACCGGACCGGGTAAATTAATGTGAAAGATTAATTCTAAATTTGCAATATTTTGAAACCGATAATTTATTTAATTTCAAAATTAAATTTTAATCTCATTTACATCTCCCTATTCCATTTTTTTTAAAAAAAAAAAATTAGACACAAATTTAAAATATTATAAATTTGGATAATTTTCTTTTCTTCTTATTAAAAAAATAAATATTACAATATTTCAAAATTCAATAATTAAAAAAAAAAAAAAAAAANAAAAAAAAAAAAAAAAAAAAAGACAAAAGAGCGTTGATTTTAAGGACATTGGGTTTAATTTCGGTGGATTTTGTCACTTTTTGTTTGGAATAAAATAAATATAGAGAATATTATAATCAGAGGTAATTAGTGAAAGAAAATCGACATGATTATGACTAATTGATTACCTGTCCACCTGGCATGCCACGTGGAGGCCAGTTATTGGTGGTGCTTCGTCATTTTTCCCCTTGATTGGAGGCGCCAACAAACACACATGGAAATTCATTTAAATTAATATATTTTTTTATTTCTTTCAAATTTCAAAGCCCGTAAAGGGTATTTTAGTCTTTTCACAGTCTTCTTGGGATCTGTTAGGAATATATAATATTTAAAAAATGAATAATAATATTTTATTTATTACATTTACGTGCACGTGAGTGTTGAGAACTGGCACGTGCTTATAATATATTATTATATATATATATATATATATATATATTTTTTTTTTTTAATTTATTTTACAGTATGAAGATATTGTTCAATTGGAATGGCTATCAAATTTTGTTGAGGATTCATTCTGTGGTGGTGGAAGCCTTGCAACAATGAGCAAAGAGGAGCCTAAGGATTTGACCCATACCCAATTCCAAACCTCTAGCCCTGTTTCTGTTCTTGAAAGTAGTAGCTCTTGCTCTAGTGACAAGAGCCTGCCCCGCAGCCCCGAACCGACCATCGCCACCCCGGCCCAGCAGCGTGGCCGTGCTCGTAGCAAACGCCCTCGCCCTGCAACCTTCTGTCCCCGTCCCCCAATTCAGCTTATTTCCCCTGCCTCCTCCGTCTCCGAAACAACTCATGATCATCATCATCAAGTATTGCAGGTCATTGCCCCGAAGACTACCTCGGACTCGGATAACTTCGCCGAGTCTCGACCTTTGAACAAAATGCCGAAGCATGGCGCGTTAGGAATGCAAAAGAAGAACAAGAAAATCAAGTTGTCGTTTTCGCTCGCCCCATTAGATGGGGTGGCGAGTCAAAACTCGCCATCGCAGTCGATGAGAAAATGTATGCATTGTGAGATAACTAAGACTCCACAATGGAGAGCAGGACCAATGGGACCGAAAACTCTTTGTAATGCTTGCGGTGTTCGGTATAAGTCTGGTAGATTGTTCCCGGAGTATCGACCAGCAGCGAGCCCGACTTTTGTCCCGTCATTGCACTCAAACTCCCACAAGAAAGTGCTGGAAATGAGAAACAAGACGGACGAGAAAACAGCTGCTAATGTAATCACCATAACTGTGCAACCGGAGCTCATTCCAAACACAAACAGCGCAATTTCGATGGATTACATGTGAAGAGGAAGAGGAAGACGAAGAAGGAGGAGGGTGGTTCAAGAACCGATCCCAGCCCGGGATCGGTCTCGAAGATTAGAGCGTTGGATGTCGACATGGGCGAGTCGTTGTTGGGTCTAGTAGTAGAAGTTGTGTTTACTTTAGGGTGGTGGTTGTTGTTCTGTGTACAGGTTTAGGACTCATTTTAGGTACCAAATTAGAGGTGGAGGAGAGACCAGAAGTGATATATTGGAGTTATTGAGGTTAGAGAGAGAGAGATTAAAGAGTTTTGGTATTCAGTTTTAGTCCTTAAAACTTTAGGTNTTTCTTTCTCAATTTCTTCGTAATTCTTTTTGCACTTCATTTTTAGTGAAAGTTCTTAGCTTTTGTTAAGTAATGAAATTTCGGGTCGTTATTCAAGAAACTTTTAACGTTCTCAACCGGGTGTTTTTAGTCATCTGCTCTACCAACTGAGCTTCAATCCATGAACATGTGCAATCTCATTTTTAATTGAGACCAACAGAGAATCTTCCGCCTGGTCCGAAAATTGAACCCGAACGACTTATAATTTAACCTAAAAGAATTCAAATCAGTTTGGAGGGTGCTTTTAGCAATTTGGAAGGTTTGTCTCAATCCCACCAACTCTACCAAAATTCAACAAACTTGGATCGATAAGTTAAAATGTTTATTTCGAACAAAATAGATATAAACTTAAAAGTCTGAACTTTGGAAAATTATGATAAAAAAGTGTTACTTTTTACTCGAAAGAATATTTTAATATATATATATATATATATATATATATATATATATATTTAAAATTGAAGATTCCAATGGGTTACTTTCAAATTTGCTTGAAATTTTGAAAAAAATTCAAATTCAAATTTTAGGTAGAAAGAATTAAATCAATGATTGATGTTACTTTCATTGAAAGTATGGTGAGAATTATTTATCACATGAAAAGATGTTTCCACGAAACATACAAAAACACAATTCAATTAGAAAAAAAGGAATTATACAGTTGTGTTAAATGAAATAATGTAACTTAAATTTGCATCAAGAGAATTATAAAATTACACTTCATATCATCCATTTTCTAAACGTTGTGCACTTACACCTAAAATAAATTATAGCACGGGATAAAGGCATTGTAACAACACAAGTCCACCGCTAGTAGATATTGTTCTTTTTTGGGCTTCCTCTCAAGGTTTTTAAAAATTCGTCTTTTAAGAGGTTTCCACACGGTTATAAAGAAGACTTCGTTCTCCTCCCCAACCAATGTGGGATCTCACAATCCACCTCCCTTTGGGGTCCAGCGTCCTCGCTGACACTCGTTCCCTTCTCCAATCGATGGGAGACCCCCAATCCACCCCCTTTTGGGTCCAGCATTCTTGCAGGCACATCGCCTCGTGTTCACCCCTTTCAGCCTACTTGCTGGCATATCACCTGATTGCTCTAATACCATTTGTCACAGTCTAAGGTTTTTAAAACGTGTCTACTAGGGAGAGGTTTCCATACTCTTGTAAAGAATGTTTTGTTCTCCTCTCTAACCGATATGGGATCTCACATATATCTTCAATCAAAGATTAGAAGTTCATTAAGGCAAAATAATCATCACCATTGAACTACAAAGGTAATAGAATTTGTAAATGTAAACCCTAATTATGCAAGAGACAAAGACACGACAATGATTGATGTGTCGGGTATTTATTGGCTGAAAATAACAATATCAACGTATTCAATCAATACAAGTTTTACATGTGACAGTGTCACATAATCATGCTAAATACTTTTAACTTATTTAAATCAACATGTGAACAATTCAATCAGACCAGCTATTCTTCAGATCAATATGAATGCACTATGTACCATAAAAAATGAAAGGCAAACTAAGTTTCTTTTTCAAGCATGCTTTCTAGGTTCTAGATATGAACAGGAAGAGCAGTCAAAAAGGCCAAGGTAAGGGGAGAAGTAGACTTGCCAAATAGGGAGCACCAGGAAGGAAGCTTTGAAATTACCCTCTCGGCTTTTGGAGTTAATCTGTTGAAATCAGTTCGCAGCTTTAGAAGTGGAGGCTGAACTGTGTTATTAGCTTCTACAGATTTGGTTGAGTTGTTTTTCCAGAACAGAGTTAGAGAGAAAGTTGTGAGCGAGTCCCTTCCTCCTGCAAATTGAATAGTGTGCCACCCATCTACACTGTTCTTATCGCCAACTGGAACCAGTTCTTCTTCGCCTGGGCCAGACAAAATAAATTTAGTTCACAGTCACAATATTCTTTTAATACAGTTGAAAAATTACTTTCTATAGGCCATAAAGTTCATAAAGTTGATAAAAAGTCTCAAGCCCACCGCTAGCAGATATTATCCTCTTTTAGCCTTTTCTTTCGGAATTCCCCTCAAGATTTTTAAAACGTCTGTTAGAGGGAGGTTTCCACACCCTAATATGAGTCCCGAAGGGGGGTGGATTGTGAGATCCCACATCCGTTAAGGAGGAGAACGAAACACCCTTTATAAGGGTGTGAAAACCTCTTCCTAGTAGACGCGTTTTAAAAACCTTGAGGGGAAGCCCGAAAGACAACTCAAAGAGGATAATATCGGCGGGCGGTGAGAGTTTGGGCCTTTAAGTTGAAGTGTTTATCAAGTGCTTTGAACTCGAGTACTTCACCTTTAATCCTTCATTACACATTTTCTCATGCACGGCTTCATTAATTTCTCTCTACCCACTTTCAATAACTAACTACTCTCTACAAGCTTCTCTCACTAACCTCTCCCCTTTGTACCCATTTTCTTGGATTAACTTCCCATTAGGCACCTTTCACTTATTCTCTCTACACACTTCCCTTCTCTAGCTTCTTTCCACACCCATACTTTCTCACCATGGTATTTTATAATACAAACAATTTTGATGAAAGTATTTCAGTAAAAGCACCCCAAAAACGTCTAGCAATCCTTCCATTTTTCAGCATTTTGATCTACAAGAGAATAAGCCTTTGGTTTGTACCGTAAAGACAACAGAAGTATAAATAGACAGAAGCATATACCAGAAGCGAGGAAAGAATTAACATTTATCAATGGTTCATTACCTTTAAACTTGAAATCTTTGATTTCATCAGTGTTGATATAAATAGACAGAAGCATATACCAGAAGCGAGGAAAGAATTAACATTTATCAATGGTTCATTACCTTTAAACTTGAAATCTTTGATTTCATCAGTGTTGATACAAATAGACAGAAGCATATACCAGAAGCGAGGAAAGAATTAACATTTATCAATGGTTCATTACCTTTAAACTTGAAATCTTTGATTTCATCAGTGTTGATATAAATAGACAGAAGCATATACCAGAAGCGAGGAAAGAATTAACATTTATCAATGGTTCATTACCTTTAAACTTGAAATCTTTGATTTCATCAGTGTTGATACCAAGAGACCAACGTGTAGAACCCTTAGTATCAATTAAAATAGTTGTAATTCTTCCATTGTTGCTAACATCGTTGTCGACCAGCAGCGAGGGAATATCAGACTCGTCCCACCCATTTTCACCACCTTCATGGGTCCAACAACCATAATCAACAGAGAAGGTAACATAATCAATAGGTTTATCTCTACCACATGTAAACCCCTCTTTGATATGTTCAACCTCCCTGGTTAACTTTCCAGGAGTTGTAGAGAATAGAGATACATATGAGATAGGATCTTGCTCTCCACCGTATTTTTTTGTCGTATCTACAACATGGACAACCTGTGACAATAATATTTTTTAGAAATATAACAGCTAATGCTCTAAAGCTACATCATTCCAACTAAATAGCAGAATGCCTATCAACTCATCACAAACCATTTTATTAGAGCCAGTAAATGCTAAATTTGAATAATATTATAGCTAAAAAAATTGAAGCATCAAGGTCTTCATTGTGTTCTCTTGCCCAAATTCTCTTTAATCAACTTTTCCCCGTATTTCTAGCCAATTTTCCTAATTACGTACTAATATTTACTAAATATATCTCTAATTTAATTCCATGTGTCCTACATCACTATACACAAACATAATTTCAAGTTGAAAATCTATTACTTTCTTACAACTTTATCATAGTCCAAATTTTCAATTATATTTTGATCTATTGTTCTAGTCTTTTTGAACTCAAAATGAAAAAAAATGTGAGTTGCCTTGAAGCCACTTTTTGTTCTCTTTTCTTGGTTTGTAGTTTGTCTCTAGGTGTTTGGAAAAGTGTTTATCAGTACATAATAATAACAGTAAGTTCCCTCAATGATACAACGATGTGATCATATTTGATTATGAAATAATAGTTGGAGTTGAATCATGCAGGGACTTTTATGAGCTGATGTAAAGCTTACTAAGTACGAACAATTCAATAGGCAAAAAAAGAATAACAAAAGTTACAATTTTATCAAGCGCACATGATAACATGGCGTTCCACAAGTTTCAACTAGACCTATTACATAATCCAAGGCCAAGAAGATTCAACAAGTATTCATCCTTCATCTACGAGATCATTTGGAGCTTTGGAAATTAATTTTTGCAAGGTTGAAGTGGACCATATAGTTGTCATAAATAGCACTTGATTGATAATTTCTTTGAAGACTTTATTTATTATTTTTATTTCATAACTCCTTTTAGAGGGCATTTGAAGGGTAGTGGGAAGAACTTGTCAATTGTTAGACGAACACGACTCTCTACAATGGTATGATATTGTCCACTTTGAGCATAAGCTCTCATGGCTTTGATTTGGGCTTCCCCAAAAGACCTCATACCAATGGAGAGTGTATTATTTGATTATAAACCCTTGACCATTCCCTAAATTAACCAATGTGGGACACTTTCATCCAACATCAATCATGGTCATTAACTTCTTTTAGTGGCCATTTGAAGGGTAGGAGTTTTCTTTTGGGAGGTTATAAATACCCACAAAATGGTATTAAGAGAGGAAGACTATGAGATTTGGATGAATGAAGTTGAGCTCTTAAGACTTTACCCTTAGAAATTTGAGGATCATCTTTTCCATTTCTAAGATTTTAAGCAATTCTTATGGTAGATTGCATCCAAGTCATTCAATCAAGCTTTGATCAAGTTTGATTGTGGTAACTCAATTTAGAACAATATTCTAAATCTTCCTTCTAGATCTTTGATCTTACTTAAGAGGTAATCTAAGTCTAGCCTTGTCTCGTGGTTGATCGGAATTTTGTACAAGGAGGTACTAATTTTTTTGATTCAAGGATAATAGCTTCAACGAAAGCTTAGATTGTTGGAATGAAGATTAGGATTGTGTTATCAGCACAGGAAGAATGAATGAATTTGAGGTTGAATTGAAAGAACTTACATTTACAGTTCTGGCTATGACATCAGAAAATGGTGGGACGATGCCAGATACCACAGTAGCGATTGAAAAGCCAAATAGAAGGCAAGTTGCAAATACTATTGTTCTTTTTGCTCCTGCACCACAAGCATATAACATGATACTTGTTAGAAAAATTATTCAACTATGTTTCATATCAGAGACTCGGATATATATATATACACAAGAAAATCCTAAATTAAAGGAATGTACGATCATAATGAAAGAACACTATACATCATAATGAAAGAAAATCCTAAATTATACAATCATAATTAAAGGAATGTACAATCATATATCGGAGTACTACATGGTTTGATTCTTAATTTTCCTGTAAAAGAAAACAGATCCGGTACATATTTTCGTTGTGACAAGAAAGTACCTTCTTGCTTCTCATTAGCAAAAATTTACTAAGGCGACAAACTTTATTACTCTCCCCTAAGCTACAATCCTAATGGTTGCTCCATATAAACTTCCTCTAGAAGATCACCAGGTAGAAATAAACATTCTTAATGTCAAGCCGATGCAAAGGCCAACGACGAGTAGCAACCAATAAAAAAAACAGTTGAATAGAAGTTAATTTAGCAAGAGGAGAGTGTGTAAGAATAATCAATCTCCTAGATTTGGGCATAGCCTTTAGCGACAAGATGTGCTTATAAAATCCAACTAGGAGAATTAAACAGAGGCTCCCTAGTCGGAGTGAATCATAAAATGTTTCTAACTGAATTTGTCTTCCTGAAGATTTCTTTAAAGAAAATTGGCCAAGCAGAGAGCTCTTCTAATCTATTTCATCCTTCTGTTTTTCGGTTGGACAAGTTTTAACGAGGGTTCCCTGTCAAATTCAGCTGGACAAGTAGTCCTCTCTTCCACCTTTTGTAAACACTGTTTCCTCAAAATAAGCATTTCTTTTCTATATAAACATATATGAAGATACTATCTGCTCACTTTATGAACTAGGAAGGACTTTCTAGAAAATGCAACGTATTTTCATTGAAAAAATTAAAATAATCTTTGAGATTGTAATTACATGCAACAAAAGACTCAACCATCTCAAAATGTTTGTTGCTAATAGTCCGTTAAAGAACATCTAAATAATGAACTTCTAACTTTATAAGTGGCATCAACGACAGCTACGACCTATATAGTACAAAAAGATGGATATATCAACTAGAGAAAAGACCTGAGAGATGAAGATATGACAATAGGTAGACGGTGGTCAGACACAAGACAACAGCAACAAAAACAGCGACTATCACACTCCCCAGCCACTCTGGAGTGCTACCTGGATTCCTGGAAACGATCAACAGAGAATTTAGTACATATTTCCACAGAATCTTGCAAATCAATGAAAACAAATAAAAGATGAGAGTCATGAGGGGAAGCCTTGAGATGTGGATGATATGGTATGAACAATGAAAATTTGTATGTGTATGGAACACCTCTAACATTATCATATGAATATGCTATACATGGTACGGTTTTGTGCAAAAACAGTCAACCAATCAGATGGAAAGACTGAAATATACTTGCAATTAGGCGTCTACAAAGTAGGATGATCAAATGATCCTCGCAACGGGGCTCACAATTTCTTTCTTTGTTGTCAGCTCAGTAAGCCTTCACTGGCCTCGACCTTTCCACAATCTTAAGTCAGAGGAAAAGTTTAGTAGGTATTTGGTAATATACATGCCCAGTTTATAGTCCTTTCATGATCAAAGAATCGCATCTCTGTTCCTTCCCCCATGCAGCAATTTGCGGCTATTTTTTATACAGAGATGGTTTGAGGATATTGAAGCTCCACAATTCAACATTAAGTTTCTATGTTAACAGAACACCTTGTGTTTACAGCAAGACAGCCATTTTAGTGAACTATCATTTCCATTTGAGGAGATAAGTTAGATGATATAAGAAATGTAGAATAAATCAAGAATTTATTCCATGGGATAGCTCAAAAGAATGAATTGATAATTTAGTTATATCTGATTTGGCAGCTATTGATTTATATGTTCACCTTAATTTTACACATTTTGAGAAATCATTTCTCCCTTAATTTTTTTTACCACAATTAGCCAAGCTAGAGGAGGTTACAAGTCGAGCTGAGGCATCTTTACATTATTAGAAGAATGTCAGAGGCCTTTCCGGGAATAGGAAGTCTAGACTATGGAAAAATCTGGCCTATTCTCTATTAAATCCAACTTTAATTTTCTAACTTGCAAAGACAAACTTCTTTGCCAGCCAGAACAAAAGTTACTTGGAATATGTATAAACACATACATATCTATAAGAAGATTAAACCCCCCATTTAGTCTTTGGCAATAGAAGAAATTAATACTGTAATAAGTTGTAGAAAAGATTTTCCACTGATTTCCTTAACCAAAGCTGGTTCATTATGCATAGAAGATCAGAAGATCAGAACCATATCTTCTTTAAACGTGAATTCAGGAAAGGAGATGGGAAGGCTCTTTACAATTTCTAGCCTTCGTGCTTCCATCATGGCTTTAAAGAAAACATTTCCCAGCTTCTTTCCAGTCATCCTTTAAGGTCAAGACTGTCATTTTGATGATGGGTTGAGAGTTATCATGTGTGTGATTTAGATAAAAAAGATCAATATAACTTTCTGTTGAGGATTTATGTGACTATACTGCTTATGAGAGGATTGATATCTAATCTTCCCCATCCCCTTCTATCTGCTTTGCTAAATATAGTCTCTATTTCCAATAAAAATGCATATTAAGCAACACTTTATGATTCCCTCAATATCCTTTTACCTCCAAATTTTTGTTTTATAATTACAGATAAGCGCTTGGACCTTTGCAATCTCTTTCTTTCCCTACACCTTCCAATATGTCTTCTTTCCTGCATGGTTGCACCAGACAACTTAAAATAAACATTTCCCTTACCTTATCGTTTACATAGTAAATCAGAACATAATTACATTAAGCAACCTCCAAGGTAATCAATATTACTAAGCCAACCCCTTCCATGAATTCACTTGCGATCTGTGTATCAAGTCAGCAACAGCCAAAGTTTTCTCTAAACTTTTTCAGGCCTTCATAACAAAAATGAAAATTAGAATCTTCAGAAAGGTTGAAAGATCTGGTGAAGAGGTTTGGTAGGTTGCCAGGTTTAATGTTTCCTTATGGGCTTCAACCAATTGGCATTTTTGTAATTATGAGCTTAGTCTTTCTTTTGGATTGGGGCTCTTATTTGCAGTTAGATTCAAGACTCCTTTTGTTTGGGCTTGTTTTTTGTTTGTCCTTGTATTTCCTTTCATTTTACTCCATGTAAGCGCAGTTTCGTAAAATAACAAAAACAAAACTAGACTAAATTTCAGTTTAATAGCATACCTATCAAATCGGACTGCACTTCCAATGATAAACCTAGCCAACTGAATAATAGTTCCAGCTGAAACTAATAGTGGTACTGTTAAGCCAATCAGCAGAGTTGCGAGTTTCAGAGGCTTTGGAAATCTTGCAGGAGTTAAAGTTGCTTCTAGCAAGCCATCTGGACAGTGAGAACACGTAGCTAGTTTAAAATTGAGAATTAAATTTCTTACTCAATAATGTCAAAATAAAAAATAAATACCAAGTATTTTCAGAAAAGATAGGGCTGAATTCTAAACTTACACGCAAATGCTGGAGAAACTAACCAAACAAGAGCTAAATAGGATGATCCAATTTTATAGTAATTGCCAATAATCAGAAAAATGAGCCACTGAAAAGATCCTGCTTTAAAAAGCCATCTTTCAGCCTCTAACCTGATCAGTTCTTCACGGATAGAAGGCAACACCTGCTCTCTTTTCGAATATACATTAGATAAATATGTTTGAAGGATAAGAAAACCAACATATTGACCAGCCAATGCTCCAAGAAAAGCAGGAGCAGCGAATAACCCAACTACCAACCATGGACTTGCAACATAGGGAACAGGTGACGGTGATATTATTGGTAGAATGAAGGCAACGGAAGCAGAGAAACTTAGTGAAAATGTCCACATTAAAATCAAGCTCAAACATGACAATGCCAGTGAAACTGTAGCTGGAAAACCACCCATAATCAAAGATGTAGTCCATATCATAAGCGATTGGATGATCACTGAATTGTGAAGCAAGGTTGCAAATCTTTGACGATACACAATCATGTATGATCCCTGACAAGTTGGGCATAATAAACAAATAGCAAACTGAAAATAACAAAAATGCAGAAAAATGCACGTGGTGGTTCTAAAGGAGGGCCAAAATGAAGGTTTTGACAAACAAACATTACAGAAAATAGCCATCTGGCCCAATCATTTTTCATTCTTTCATTATCCATCAAGAACAGAATTAGAGACAAACAAGTGGCTTTAAAATGAAAATGAAAAACAAGGAGAAAAATGCAGCTGGGTGGGAGATTCCAAAGGAAGGCTAACTTGAAGGTTCAGCATAAGAAATAAATTAAAATATAACAGCAAAAAATTTGTTTTTTTTTTTTCTTTTCCAAACATTGGTCAAATTCAATACAACAAAAAACTATTTTTAGAAACAATTTTGAAAAGAATACACCAACCCCCTTTGGTAGGTGTCCCCAAACCATGTCTTGTGGTTATCTTACACGTTTTTATCATATGTAGTTCCCATGGCTTGAATTATACCTATTTTATCATTGTTACTTCTTACATCACCTACTTTGGCTTGTATTCCAGCCCAATAGTTCAAAAGGACGGCCATATTGCATGTCCTAAGTGCTAATTTATTTCAACAAACGTGCCACAAGAAGAATCAATTGTAGGGCACTTAAAGAAGTTTAGCTTTGTGTTAGAAGCTGAATCAAGTACTCCATACATCTTTTTTCAATTCTACAAATTTGGATTTTAAATTTTTGTGGCAAATGGAATTGACAAGCAAAGGCAACGAAGAGAAAATGTTAGCAAGTTGGACAGATATTCCTACCTAAGTTGCTGTAAGGGTCGAGTTCCAAAGTGAACAGGAAAGAAACTCCAATCCTCACATGAGGTCTTTCTTCCAGCTATCATCAAAGATCTTTTTGCACTTTTAAATGTGAAGTGGCATCACGGTGATCCAAAAGCGTAAGAGAGTCTTACCTTAGTATATGTACAATGAGTTGCTTATCTTATTTTAATAAAAATATTCCCTTCCTTACAAGATGCGATTCCAATCTATTACGTTTCCCCCCAATGAAATACTGTCATGCATAGTTCTCCTTGCAGATTTTAATAAAAAGGAAACATATTTGAGTGGAATGCAAACAAAGAGTTATAAGTCTAAGGGTTAAAAAAGAAATCTCACCAAAATGTCAAAATATACAGCATTGTCTTGGTCAGAATTCTGCCCTTCTTCCATTACATTGTTTGTCGGAAGTTTAGAGGATGCAGCAGCACGCAGCAGAAAAGCAAGCATATTTTCTCCAAGATGTTGAAGAGATCCTGGTTTTAGAAGCTCAAACTTGTCATTCTGCAGAATGAATATACAGAGTAATCGAGTTAACATTGATATTGATATTATACAAACATTTCCATGCAGATCCATTTGCTCACTATTTTTCCAGATCACTTCGATAATTCTTTTTCTTACTCGGCATGATGTACGGGCATTACCTTAATTGCTTAATCAAATTTATAATCTACACAGAGATTATCAAGTATCTACACTCTCCAACTTCAGTCATTAATTTTCCCACATTTTTTTCATTTTACATTAAAAAAAATGGATTGTTGATGGCATAACTTATCAGCACAAATAGTATTAGAACTAAACTCTGACTACTCGGGTAAATAAATCAAAAGCAAATGCCCCAATCATATTTGAGTGGCGCAGAAACAATTACCACGACAGAGAACATTTTAGCTGGAGATGTAAAGATGCAAGCCATCATATGGTACTACACAAATACTTATGACACAAACGATAATAGTTGCATCTCTAAATTTCCAGCTTCTCTAAGTTGACAGTGAAAGAATGATCAAGTTTTGATAACTGTTGTTTCTCTAAATCAATTAAATTAAAAATTGTCAAAACTTTATCAATATGCAAAACGCTTCTTGCAGAGGGTTCCTCAAAAGATTAAGAATCCATTCGTCATTGAATATAAAACCTCGTGTGAAAAGCCAAAAATAAACTTTTAGATAAAGTCTCCAAAGAAAGAAGTTAATAATATAGAACCTTTGTGTGATAAACTGCAGTGTTATCAGTAAACGCAAAGTCAAGTCCTGACAGACCAGCAAATTCTGTGTAAACTTGGAAGTCTGTTCCAGATTTAATGGCTCCAGAAGTAAAAAGATCCTACAAGATTGAAGTCACTCCTCATTTATAACTATAGCAATTTCCGAGTAAAAAAGATGATTAAGAGGGGGGAATTACAAACCTGAGACACTATTTGGGCAGACGGGTATTTTGCAACTGATGCAAAAGTCTCGACAGCCCATGGATGAGAACCAGTCTATCGGATAAACAATTATGAGTGAATTATAACAGGAAGCAAACAGTTATACATAAATTGTCACCTCGGTGACATGGTATTTATAACATAATGATTTACAGTCAAGACCTGAAATATTCCAGACTTCCCTCCAAGACCAATAGCTTCCAAATCAACAGCCAGGCGAATGGTGTTATTCCAGGGATGCTGCATTTTAAATTCTACATCAGTTCTACTACTTGAATCCAAATTTCTTACCGTTACTATGTGGTGCACCTCATTTTAGTTTACTACAGGAGCAATGATGAAAGTACATCAGTTCTCACATTCTTCTCATGTACAACAAATATACAGATGGACAAAGTAATCAGCATAAAGTTTTCAGAACGAATTGGGTAGGTCAATTATGGATAAACATTATTTCTTATTCTGTTTTCTTTAGACACCCTTAAAACAAAATAAAGAATTTTGATTTCCTTCTTATGCTATAATATTAGAGGAAACCTTATATCACAGGTAATAATTGCAAAAGGAAGTACTAGAAACGCAATCCAAGTGAAGGTTAACCTTGAAAACTGGAGAAGAAAATCATGCATGAAAGTAATTCCAACCTGACTCATAAAGCTATGAGCACCACTGAGACCCTCCTCCTCGCCAGTATTAAATAAAAATATCACACCACTTTTGAATCCATGAGCCCACTGAGAAATACCTCGGGCAAGCTCTAACATAACAGCAATACAAGAGCTACAATCCCCTGCTCCTTCCCTAAAACAAGCATAGCACATTATTTTCAAGGATTGATGGATAGAATATAATAGTGATAAGAACTGATTGATGAGAACATACGTCGAGAAAACGGTGTCAATGTGAGAAGACACTAGAATTGTATTTTCTTCAGCTTCATCAGCATACTTCGGCAACACCCTTAAAAGAACATGATATAGATCTGAATAGACAAGTGTTTTCCCCCTAAACAGACCACGGGATAAACGATTTGCTCCAGATTTTGCATGAAATTTTTCTACTTCGACATCAACTTCCCAGTGAGCTGTTTTCTTTATTTTTTCTGCTTCTTTCAACACATACTGAGAAAAATTGCATGATTTTAAGTATCTACGTATGCTGGAAGAAAAGGACATAGACTGATGCAACTGCTTTTAGCTCAATTTCATTGAAATGGCTTCTTCTTTATTTTTCTCCGTTTTGTGGGTGTGGGGGTTCAAATAGGTGGTTTTACTTGAAGAGCACGATGTTTAAAATAGGCATTGGCTAGAGAAATCAACTCTAAAATTGAATTCTTTGGAAAAGGGAACAACAAAAGCATTGGCCTTAAAAAGTGATCAGTCTGCAACTTTAAAAATGTGTTACGTACAGTCAAACCCGATAACTCAATTAGTTGAGACATAATACCCTCAACCAAAAAGTCAAAGGTTCAAATCCTTACTCTCTTTGGTTGAATTCAAAATAATGTGCTACACATAATTGAAATCGAGAATTTGAACTACTAGCAAGAAATAATGCTCTATACTCATATTAACTAAAGAGATGCTAATTCAAAAATCATGTGGCATGTATTCCCTATGTATTAAAATCCAAGTTAGACTAGCTATCAGTTCTAAAACTCCATGCTTGCTTAGTTCTACAAAGCCGAACTTGAACTATACATTTTTTTCTCTTTTCTTTACTTCAATCTCATTGGATAAAAGGCTAACCTACTAATTATTAGAAAATCAATATAAATTGGGTATACTTGCAAAATACAATTCGTGTATTTGACCTGCTAACAAATTAGACAGTGTTATCTATCCTTTTAGACAGAGTACATTTGTGATCACATTAAACATGGGTATGTATCATACGAAAGAGTAAGTTGAATAACAAGGCAAAACGGAGGTTGGACAAACTAAAATCAACCCAGAAAAAGGATTAACCTCCAGTGCAATGTCGAGTGCATCGGAACCAACAGGATGGGGACCCAGTGAAGTTAACGCCTTGACATGCTTCAAAGCCTCAGTCTCCGAGAAACCTCTTTTGCCAGCCTGCTCAGCACTAAGTGGGATAGGCAATTTTTCAAACTGTTGTTGATAAATGGCCCGGAAGCTATAGATGGTCAACAGAAGCAAGGACATCCATACATATGGTGACCTCTTTGTCCTTCTTGCCACTGATATGGTTTGAGGAACACTGTCATCAACTTTAGGAACATTTTCTTCTGGCTTGTTCAATGGTTTACGCGACGCAGACGAACTTCCAGTCCGTCCCATTATTAGTTGACAAATAAGAGTCTAAACAATGCACACAACTGGGCATAAACAAAGAGAAGGGAAGTCAGTACAATACCTACACAATTTGACTTGTTAAGAATAATCCTATTTAACTCTATCCCGAATACAGTAAGCACAAAACCTTTCTAAAAAACCTGAAAATTGATTCAGAAGATCATAGAAAAATGTACAAAAAAAAATTCAATTGATGCATCAGTTAAATAATACTGCACCAAACGAGAGATTTACTGCTTCCATCATTCTTCAGCTTCGAATTACATCTCAACAAAACATAGTCAGAACCCAAATTTCCAATCTAATCCATGATTTTCTTCATCAAACAAGTAGGCACGGCCAAAATATATGCAATCAAACTCGCATCAAGTAATCCAAATCAAAACGATTCAATAAATTGCAAGATTCAGAGTGAAACAAAACAAACAAAAAAAAAACTTTACGGGAACAAATTCTCAGCTCAACCGATTCCGTATGGCAACAAAATGTTCTTAAAGCAAAACAAAAGATCCGAGTCTTGAGCTAAAAACAACAACTGGATAATAAACGAAGCTCATACAGCAACCTACAACGGCAACAGGCTCATGAAGTAGAAAGTAATTGATAAAACGATTGAAGAAGATGATGTAGGAAGAAAAAAAATACCATATTCGAATTGGAAATTGATGATTTCGAGAAGAAAACGGGATGAACTGATTGCTTATTACCTCGGGTGGAGACCGATGATACGCACGGTGCAGATCGTTCGCAGAGAGTCCACTGTCACTATGGCTCACATCACATCGCTCTGGGATGGCGAGTCGTATGGGACAGTTAAATTTTTCCACATTATTGTAAATTGCCCTGAATTTAATTATGTACTTTGTTTTTTTCTTCTTTTTTTTTTTAAAAAAAAAAGAATTAATTAGTACTTCTTGTTTTAGGATATGCATTTTTTTCAAACAAAATATATTTATATATGTATTGAATTAATTAATTAATTAATTAAACATAGCTATAGGGATTTATTTTTTTTATTATTAAAAACATAGTTCAATAAATTATAATATATATTTTTTACGTCTAGTGTGACATTAGATATAAGGATGCGTCGATTCAATAATTGTATTTTTTTTTTAAATATCTATTTAGATTTGTTCACTTAATCCTCAATACTATTAAAAAAATATTTTTTTAGTTAATCTTTATAAATTTTAAAAATTAAATGTAGGTTTAAAAATTAAAAAAAATTGTTTGCGTCCGACCCACTGGAACAAATCGCGAAGCGATTCGATTCGATTCATCGACCACTGCAACTACATGTTCGAATGGGAGAGAAATTTTCTCCATTAGCTAAATGGGACAGAAAACATAATTATATTTCTGGTCTCCTGCTCAAACTCTTATTACTGCACTGCCTCACTTTATATATAAGTTACTCGAAGGATATGTATATACGTGTGTGTGTATATATATATATATATATATTAAATGTGGAAGACTGTGTATTGAAATTTGAGTTTTAAAATTGTCTTATTATATTTTATTTATTTATTATAATAGTTTATAGTTTTAGTAAAAGTTATATTAGAAAATATAAACTATGTATTAAAAATTTATTTGAAATTATTTTATTTATTACAATATTTTCTATTTTGAGTAAAAATTATATTAGAAAATACAATATTTTATATTTTTAGTAAAAATTATATTAGAAAATAAAATCATGTATTGAAATTTTATTTGGAATAAATATTTTAAATATATATATATATATATTAAAATCGAGGAAATTTTCGATTATGAATGGAGAAATTTCGGGAATTGATTTAAGAAATATTGACGTGAATAAGAACTTAGAACTAAACAACTCTAGAAACTAAGATCAGCAAGCAACACAATTCAAGCTATCGAAACGCACCAACCGAAGCAGAATTTTCTCAATCAGATCAAAATTAAACCATCCGATTCCAACCGCAGCAAACACCAAAGAAAAAAGGACATAGAAGGAAACAAAATACAAGCACTGCAAGAGGACGGAGGATCCCGCTGCAAGTTCTTGAGCTCCTTCAATGTCCGCTAAGACGCCTTCAGAAAAAACAGCCAAAGATCACTGCGATCAGATCAATCCAGGGGAAATCAAACCAAAATGTTTGCATATATAGATAAACAAGGTTACCTGATGAACAACGATTGAAGAAAATCGCTCGCAGCTAGATTTTCGGCTTCTGGATCTCTAAACCGTGAGGCTCGTGAAGCAGAGGATAGCGAAAAATAGAAAATGAAAGGAATTTGGTTGAGAAAATAAGAGCATTTATTGTGACCGTTTAGTGTGGGGCCCTCTAAATCGCGCCACTCATGGTTGGCACAGTTTCTTATTCATGCGTCTGTAGTGGGCTTCATCCTAGTCTCCTCGATTTAAAATGCGTAGAGAGAGGGTTTAGCCATATTCTCACCCGTGTCTCGCACCGTCCAATGACTGGCTCTAATACCATTTATAACGGCTCAAATCTAGTGTTACTAAATATTGTTCACTTGTGATACGTAACTGGTCAAAGCGGACAATATCTGATAGTGGTGGGCTTTAGGCTGTTTCTAACATTTTATTATCATAATTAGACACAATAAATGCAACCTAAAAAGTAAATAAAAGTCTTCAAGCTTGATAACACTCAATGCTATGCAAATATTTAAAGCTCAATTACGAGCCTTTATGATCTAAAGTGCGTAATGGATACGTTCTTTTGGAGCCGAGCAAGAAATTGCATAGCATTGACTCAACGACCTTCTACGTGTAAGTGATGATGTGATACCTCATTGAATCACATTAAGGTTTGAATCGATAATTTGTTATAATTTATCAGTTACACCAAGACTCGAGATTCACATAATGACCCACAATTTAGATTCATAGATAGAACTCACTGATTTTAAACACCTTCTTACCTTAAAAAAAACGTGCTATCCAATTTACTCGAACTCAACAATTTCCATACTTTTCTTAACGAAAAAATCCCGATAAACGAGTAATTTTCTTAGTTCAATAATTGTAGGAGCGAATGATCAAATCCTCGATTATTTAAACTAAACTCGACTTAAACGTAATTAACATATTTATGTATTTTGAACATTTGACATAACATTAATTAATAATTACCAAAAATATCCCAACTTTATAGTTTTTACCCATTATATCATTTAATTCAATTTTGTTTGGTGCAAATGGCCAAACACGACAAAATGTTTGGAAAGAACCGGCCGGTTCGAATCTCAAATTTGGTCGGTGCATTTGAGCATTTTTTTTAATTATTATTTATTCCTATATTTATCCACACAAAAAAACGTGCCAATTATTCCCACATTTTTTTTTAGTTTTTCCATTTATTATTTGCAAATTTTAATTCTTTTTTTAAGATTCTTATGACCAGACAACTATCGTGTTCTCCCGACATTATTTAAATCGATTTATTCTATATTTTTCAATAAAATAAATATACTGGTCGTGGTTGTAACTCGAATAATGTGGATTATCGAATTCAAGCTGTAAAATTGGAGCTGGATTATATTTTTCTAGTCGAGTCAACACGATCCATCCGAAAATAGAGTTACAGTCAAACTCAATTTTACTTTTATGAAAATTAAGAATATTTAAAATTTGTAAGTGATATTACTGTGACTAGTGTTTCTCCCATATACAACATTTAATAAATATTTATCATTAAAAATTTAAATATTTATTAAAATTATTTATTTGAAGATAATTATTAAGATTTATTACCTAATAAACACAAACAGCTTAAACTAAAATTTAATTAATTACAATTAAGTTAATAATATAATTTAATAAAAATAAAATAGCTAACAAAGTTAATTATCTAAAATTCAACGGGTGGGAAAAAATGGTAATAATTATTCAAATAAAAGTAAATATTGTAAAATTGTCCAACTTTAGTCTGTGATAAAATTGAAAGTTAAAAAGGTAAAATTTGACTGAGTAAATCGGTAAAAAGGAAGGGAAGGAAAATGGTAAAAATGGATTCTTTTCCCAATCATAACATCGGATTATAAGAAAAAACAAATTAAAAAAAAAAAAAAAAAGTACAGAATCAGAATCCCATCATTTTAACAAAGAATTCTTTCGTTCTAAATAAAAATTCATATATAAATTGATGTTTTAATATTAAAATAAAACAAATTAAATTTATATTCTTAAAATATACCATTTTTGTAAGTTAAATAAATTAAATCCTAAAATTAATAATTGAAATTAAGACCATCAATTAAATTTTCATTTCTAAATTATTAATTTGTAATTATCACACGTGTATAAAATTTATTATTTTATACAAATATAGAAAGAGATACAACATTAAGAATATATATAAATTACGAATTAGGTTAAAAAAATCTTTTAGATCAGTACGACATTTCGAATTGGTTGGGTTAGTGACCCGAACAACACGAATAAAGTTCATAACACAACGCAACTCAACCCTTTTGTTTTCGAGTTGGAGTGAGCTAAATTGTTCTTTTATATTTCATTATTTAAAAAAAAAATCACATTTATCCCCAATATATTTTACAATAATAATTAAAATCTTATAAAATGTAGTTATCAAACATTCATAAATCACAATCCATCGTGGATTACAAACATTAAATGTTATTAATCTTTTCAAAAGTACGATAAGATCGGTTTGTAACCCTAATTTTGGGTTGACCCGCAAAAAAATAAAAAACATTTCCGTTGTAAAAAAAAAAAAAAAAAAAAAAAAAAAANATTGAAAATTTGAAGATTCCAACTTTAAAATTAAGAGGAATGAAATGTGCATTAGGAACTACAATAAACTATATATTAAAATATATAACATATGAATATTACAAATTATTATATTTGCCAAAAATTAAATAAATAAAAGTTATTCTTATTCCAATCCACAAATTTCCCATTATTGATGAATATCATCAAATATGAAGCATATGGTCAAAGCATTTACGAATCCTGCTAATGTTTTCTTGCCCACAAATTCTTGGTTGCTTCTAACTCGTATTTTCAAACCCTTAATAATAATATAATTAAATTGCAACATTAGTCCCTCGACTCTCAAAATTTTACAAATTTAGTTTCTAAAATTTTAAAATATTAAAATTTTATTTACCTAATTAAAAGTGTAAGGACTTATTAGATATTTTTTTAATGGGTTATTTAAAATATATGTTAATTTAATTTCGATAAAATTTTAAATATAGTTTACCCTAATGTATTTTTATTAAAAATGATTAATTTTAAATTATCAATTAAGTGATGAGTAAAAGGAAGAAAAAAAAGGGGCGATTCGTTGCTTCGCAACCAATGCGCCACTTTGCACATGAAAAGATGTTCAATTTTCCATTTTTTCTCTTTAAAAAATTAAATTACGAAATTATCATTTATTTACATATTCCAAAATTAGAAAAAATATCCAATATTATTGTTTTTTTTTAATAAAGATTTAATTTTACGAAAATGTCACTTACGTTGATATATAATATCGGACAAATTACCAAAATAATAATAATAATAAAAAAATAAATAAATATTTTTCATTTATAATTATATTTTATTTTTCTTTTATGATATAATGAAAATTTCTACATTTATATAAATACCCATTTGCTTGTAAATAAATAAATAATTGCATTATTAACTTTTTATTTAAAATAATTATTAAAATTGAATACTGAATTCAAAAAATTAAAATAAAATGGTTTAAAGTACTTATAATAAATATGATTTATTTATATAAATTATGGTATTATTGTTATGACTCTAAGTTTATAACGTTTATTAAAATTATAAAATTTAATTACTGATGTTTACAAATATTTATCGACTTTTAATTTTATATCTAATAAATAAATTATTTGAATTATTTAGAAAATTTTAATCATGATTTAGAATTAAAAAAGTTATAAACATATTTAACTAAATTTATAATTAATGAAAAAGATACTTAGCTTAAATAAAATGGAAACTAAATTATATATTTTAAAAATAATAATAATGGTTTCAAAGAAAAATAATTAAAAGAGAAAAACACGTAGAAAATAATAAATTACTTCAACGACAATTCACGCCCACTCCCCCCCCCCCCCCCCCCCCCCCCC